>NW_010290815.1:0-1380 GCF_000700745.2 Antrostomus carolinensis | reverse complement strand
CCCTTTAATTTGAGTCTGAAGTAGTGAGTACTCTTCCAATATGAGGCTGAAGTGGATTGTTAAACCTCATTCATGCATATCCACAGCAGAGGTAACTTCTCTGCCTCCCTACTAATATTTTGATCTAAAGTTGTTGTGACTGGGTTCCTGCTTTCCCAAGCTGTTGTCCGTGTCGCTGACGCTGGGAGACAGCCAAGTTCCCACTATTGTTCCTGTTCTTTCAGCAGTTGAGTTGTTCGTACAGCCAGCGCGTGTTTACTGTACTGAAAGGAAACAGCATTCTAGAGAGCAGCTTGAGCATGCTGAAAGCAGTTCTTTGTAGTGGACTCTCCTCAAGATACGACAGGACTCTGTGCTGCAGTGCAAAGCCTTGCTTTAAAAAGTAATTTTAAGATAAATCTTAAGCCTGATTGAAGCTTGGAAAAAATGTAGTATTTGGTTTAGTGATTCATGGTTGAGGCTAATAAGTACCTGCCGCATGAAGGAAGGAGGTATAGATTATTTGCCAACCACAGTACGTATTTGGCAGGTTTTGATTGCTGGGGTTGGAGGATGCAGATGTCAGATGAGACTGGATTTACTTCTGGATTTGTTCTGTAATTCAGCAGTGTTTCACAGCTCAGGGCAGGAAATACAGCAAGTCTAGTTGAGAATGCAGAAGGACTTTCAGCAAATCGACCTTTTAGCTCCACAAAATTCCAGACCTAGCAGGAAATAATGCACTTATCTAAAAAATAGAAATGAAGGTGACACCTGTAACAATGACTCTGATAAGCAATTTAAGATGTAGCTTCTGCAGTGTCCTGGAGAGCAAAGAGTCCCAGAAATAACGGGCCTGTGTGTGCGTGCAGCGTTACACAGCAATGGCAAAGAGATACCATTACTTTTTTCATAAAAATAGCATGTTGCAAGATAAAATAGATGAAGGATGTGTTGTATAAACATACCTGATATCTGTTCTACTTACTGCGATGGAGAAGTGGTTGATGTCAGTGAAAGATGCGTGGAACAGTGTTTTGTAGGGAGAAAATGGGAAGAACAAGCAGGTGCTGAGTGCTCCCCAGCTGTGCTGTGGGGAGGTGGTGGGGACAGTTGTGAGGCAGCGTGTGATTGTGCTGGGAATGGCTGACATGATCCAGATGCACTTTTACCTTCCAGCTGCTTGTTACTACCCTTTAGAGAAGGAAATGCCTTGCATAAAAAAGCTTGTTCTTCCTCCAGAGCCCTCTCTCCATTCTAACCCTTCAGTAGTTGGAGGTGACCTGAGCAGCCTCTGAGAGAAAGAGCAGTGACACCAACAGTCTCCAGGCAGACGGTAACGCCGACTTCTGTATTTTATCTCTTTGAAGAGGATGACAGAAATGTGCTATTTAAGAAACA
>NW_010290814.1:278-484 GCF_000700745.2 Antrostomus carolinensis | reverse complement strand
CACACTCCAGGAACCTCCGAGATTTCCTCCTCTCTTCTGTGTCGTATTTCCAGCAGACATCTGTCAAGTTGAAGTCCCTCACAAGAACAAGGGCCCGTGATCGCGAAACGTCTCTGTCCTGGTTTTGCTCAGTGAAATTATCACAATCCCCTACTTGCTTGTAGAATATTTCATCTACCTCCTCATCTTGGCTCCGGGGTCCATAT
>NW_010290814.1:0-208 GCF_000700745.2 Antrostomus carolinensis | reverse complement strand
TTATTAACCTCCAGGCAATCAAAACCCTCCTTAATGTAAAGGGCTACCCCTCCTCCTCTTCTTCCTTGCCTGTCCCTCCTGAAGAGTTTGTAGCCGTCCACTGCAGCACTCCAGTCATGCAAAGAATCCCACCACGTTTCTGTGATGGCTGCTATATCATAGTATTCCTGATGCCTGGTGGCTACCAGCTCCTCCTGTTTGTTGCCCA
>NW_010290813.1:6216-7096 GCF_000700745.2 Antrostomus carolinensis | reverse complement strand
GGGTGGGGGAAGGTGTAAGATGTGGTTGTTGGGTCTCATTGCATTACATAGATGAATGGCAATGAATTAAATTGTTTTTTCTTCCCCAAGTTTGAGTCTGTTTTGCCCGTGACCATAACTGGTGAGGGAGCCGTCCCTGTCCTTCATTCCTAATCCCGTGTCCCCTTTGTTGTGACTCCCATCCCATCCCACCAGGTTGGAGGAGTGAATACAGGACCGCATGGTCCCACTGTGGGGCAAACCACCACAATGTCTCTCTGTGCTTTTCTGTTGAAAAATCATTTGGGAGTGATTTGTGGAAGCCAGGTGTGGTATCCCTCCTTCCCACAGCAAGTGACCTAAAACTCAGATGAAGAATCATGTTCCTTCTGCTCTCTCTCTCACCAGGTGAATCGTGAGTTATGTGTTCTCTGCACCACAGAACAGTCTCGGGAGGCTGGGCTGAGCACATCCTTGCCAGCTCTCCAGACACTTTCCCAAAACACCTACAGATCGATTGTTAGGCCTCTCTCTGGAGAGTGAGAGATGAGTGTTTGAATTCTCTGAGATGAGATATGCAGTTGGGTTTCCTGTGTGCTAGGTGAGTGTTCCAACAGCCATTGCTAAAGGGCAGCATATTCCCTCTTTTTGGCTTAAAAAAGGACCAGCGGGACTTTTTATGCCTGACCTTACTGAGTGGCTGTGCCTTGTAAGGGTGCCATCTAAACTTCTGAGGAAAGATGGGGAGAAGGAATGCCAGTTTCTGGTTCCTGGTCAGTCTTAGACATGAAATAAGACTGAGAAGCTCTCTGCTTTATAGCTCTCTATTGTGGTTTAATCTCGGCCAGCAACTAAGCACCACACAGCCACTTGCTCATTCCCCCTGCCTCAGTGCGACAGA
>NW_010290813.1:5610-6206 GCF_000700745.2 Antrostomus carolinensis | reverse complement strand
GGAAGAGCCAGAAAACTCTTGGGTTGAGATAAAGATAATTTAATAGGTAAAGCTAAAGCTGCCCACACAAGCAAAGCAAAACAAGGAATTCATTCACCATTTCCCATTGGCAGGCAGGTGTTCAGCCATCTCCAGGAAAGCCCGGCTGCATCACACATAACGGTTACTTGGGAAGACAAATGCCATCACTCCAAACGTCCTCTGCTTCCTTCTTCTTCCCCCAGCTTTATATGCTGAGCAAGAGGTCATATGGTGTGGAATATCCCTTTGGTCAGTTGGGGTCAGCTGTGCCAGCTGTGTCCCCTCGCAGCTTCTTGTGCACCCCAAGTCTACTCCCTGGTGGGGTGAGAAGCAGAAAAGGCCTTGACTCTGTGTAAGCACTGCCCAGCAGTGACTAAAACATCCCTGTGTTATCAATACTGTTGCCAGCACAAATCCAAAACATAGCTCCATACCAGCTGCTATGAAGAAAATTACCTCTATCCCAGCCAAAACCAACGCACTCTCCTATAACTCAATAGTTCCTTTCCTGTGTAGATCACCAAAAGTTGTAAATCTGATCAGTGGATTGGGATTCTTACCTGGTTTTCAGCAGG
>NW_010290813.1:0-5595 GCF_000700745.2 Antrostomus carolinensis | reverse complement strand
AGGAAAGGTGTTCCTGTTACGCATCATCTCTGGTGATTGACACAATTGTCGATGTTCCAAACATCTCATTCCCAACCAGTTCAAGGAGTGGGTGAGCCATAGTTTTGAGGTCCTTTCTGTCTCCTAGAGATCCAGAACAAAACTGTTCCAGATAAAGCTCATTCCTGTCAGTGCTTTTACTTGTCCTAAGGATGTACAGCATGTTCCAGTCTTCTGGGTTGACTGTCTGGAACTAAAATAATGAAACAAATTACAGTATTTCTGAAGTGTATCTATGCTGTTGAGTTGTTGTACTCAAAGCACACCGGTTTCAAAAACCAGGAGCAGTCTGTTTAACATTACTGTCCAACTTTTACTTCCTAGGCTAAATACCATTTACTCTTGGGCCAGCAGCATTTGCTTTTCATACTGCTCTGACCTGGCTTGAACTGGCACATCTGGATCTGTAGTGAGAAGCTCCAAATGCCCTGCCAGCGACTCCTCTCTGGAATTTCTTGTTTTTGCCAAGTACTTTTTCAGCAGCTTGTCAGCACAACCTACTGTATAGACATCTGGGAAATTCACACTGTGTTATCACTGCAGTCTCTGAGCAGAGAGCTGTGTGCCACTGAGGCTGGTGGCCTTCTGTGCTGCTCAGAGGACGGAGCCAAGACTATCGAGATTTCCTGAAAAGCCCACGCTCTGAACGCATGTTTAGGCAGATCTATATGAAACAATGCAGCATCTCACAGGGATGCACCAGACTGTTCCATAGGAATGTACCATCGTATAGCTGGGTGCTCTTGACTCTACAAGGAACAGCTTTTTGGAGTGTGTGTATGTGTGTGTGCCAAATCGTTTTGACACAAGTCTGTTGTAGAAGCCCCTAGTTCAAAAGGGAAGGGTCTGATTTGGATATGTGATCTTGTTGGATATCTTTATTTCCTTCTGTTCAGTGTGGGTGGGTTGTCCTGGCTGCTCCACTTAGTGTCGGACATTTGGCCTTTAGTGGGATTGACAGTTTTTCTTAAATCCTAAAATTGACACTGAATACCATTTATAAGTGGTACAGGAAAGGGAAGTGAAGGTCCTTTCATGGGGTGAGAAATGAGAAAGGAATGAGATCCATGTGCTGCAAAATAGATTCTAGATGATGCAAAATAGGTGTGTTGCACTAACTAGATACTACAGTACGTCTGTAACTGTGAGCTTGCCTTTAACTGGAAAACCAGAAATAAGTCATATTGTCTTATGCAGGAAGAATAATTGTGAAAGCTCTTAAATTTCCACTCTCTAAAGCCTTCTCTTCATCTTAGTGTCTGAGTGGTTACAGCTTCCGTATTTTTGTTTATTATATATGCCTTGCATGTGTCATTCCAAGCATCTTTGGGCACAAGTTTGCTGCTCTCTCGAGTCAGCTTTAGGCAAAGGGAAATGAGGCAGATATCTGGAATAGCAAAGTCTCACCTTGGAATAGGAAAGAGGGAGAAATAGATTGAGACCTTGCAGACATCGAAGCAGTGTCCATGGCTCCATGCCCAGCCTGGTGGCCCAGGGCAGCTCCCTGAGACGTGATCCTTCACTCATAGCTCAGGGCAGTGAGCCTGCATGATCTTGCCTGCCCCCATAAACAGATGGCCCTGGCCTTACACCAGTATGTGCAACCAGGCTCTGCACCTGCCCTCATCACACTCCCTGCGGCTGTCTAGGGCATGGGGGAGAAGTCATCCATGTGCCAGGCATCTGTCGGCGAGGTACCTAAAGTTAAGCTACTTTGTCATACCACTACCTGAAGGCATCAGTACTAAGTTATCTATCTCGGTAAGGCCAAGAACAAGCTGTTGGCTCTGGTGGGAGCAGGAACAGAGCAGGAGCACTGTAGTGTCCTACTGCAGGGGCTGGATCAGTCCTTCTCTCAGTGCTGAGCTACGCAGAGAAGGTGGTGTCTTAGAGGGGCAGCCCTGATCCCTTCAGGCACCAATGTGTTACTGGTCCAAAAGGGCAAAATCACTTTGCCCTTATCCTCAGGGAGTCACTGCCCATTTTTACCAGCACTGCAGAGAAACCATGCACAGTGCTCTGTCCCTTCTATCCCACAAAACAGGGCAGCAGGTGTGGCACATTTGAAGTCAGCAGTGCTGCTTGGACCAGGTAGGAGAAGCAGGGGAAAAATGAGTTGCAGAGGGAAGCACCCTCAGAGAACACAAACTACAAGGCACAAGGGGCTGTGTCAGGATTAGAGGTTGGCAAATGCTAAAGGAGTTCAGAGTCTGAGGTCAGGAGACTGCTGCGGTTTAGGTTCTTAGAGCATTAAGCGTTAGTTCCTGTCAGTATGTCTCATTACCAAACAGGAAAGTATCAGAATTAAATCAGCCATGAATTCCATATATATATACATATACATATGTGTGTGTGTGTATATGTATATAGATGTTATATATATAGATCTTTATCTTGGGGAAATATACTGCCAGCATCTTTTCTCCTGCATCTGCTACTCTGAAACATGGACAGACCCTGTCTTTCCTCTCACACTTCCCACTTGGATCCATGCAAAATGCAGACTGCGCTGTCCTCCCTTCTGTATCACCCTCCACTGCAGCCTTTTGTCCACTGAGATCCTGCAAAAGTGAGGGTCTCATGCTTTATTGTCTCTCTCCATCTCTTTCCTCAGGAAAAAAGAGCCCAGACCTTGGAGAATATGATCCCCTCACTCAGGCTGACAGTGATGAAAGTGAAGATGACCTGGTACTCAACATCCAGAAGAATGGGGGGGTCAAGAATGGGAAGAGCCCCCCCGAGGAGGTGCAGGACCCTGACTCCGATGTGGAGGTTGGGATGACAAAGCAGCACACGTCAGAGAGCGTGCCTGAGGGTTATCCTGCAGAGACGGCTGGGAGTTTGGAGCAGAAGGCTGCTCCCTCCCTCATGCCCTACCTGCGCACAGCAATCTTTTTGCTCACTGTGGTGATCTCGATGATTCTTGTGTTGGTGTGCGCATTTCTAATTCCCTGTCCCCCTAGAGACTCGCATAACACCTGGAACCGCAACCTAGGTCAGGGAGCAGGTGAGAAAGCCCCAGGAACAGAATCTGGCGTGGGGGAGGTGGCAGCTCCCAGGCTGGGCATCGGCGGGAGAGACCTATCTGGGAGAGCAAGCTCGGAGCAGAGGCCCCTCCTCACTGCTGCAGATGCTCCGAGGTAATAGACAGGCGGCTGTGTCCTGCTAACTCTTCAAGCTGAGGCCTGTAAAATCTGGCATCATTAGATAACAGTGACACAAAATCTTCTTTCTCTCAACACCGAAAAACATTTTGACTCTTCTCCCATCCTGCCTTTTTGTCCGGATGGTGTGCTCTGTTCCAGATGGAGATGGCCCAGCCCCCTTTAAAACGTAGCACCTCCCTCTCTACTCCCTGGGCTTCACCAGCGCCTCCACACTGAAGTGTGTGGGTGTGTTTGGGAGGAGAGGGATAGAAATCTCTGTGTCTCCTGACTGGCTCAAGTAACCTTATTTCTTTTGTCTTGCTTGAATCCATAAATCAACATTCGGGATCTTTTCCCATCCTATACAGGTCTCTGGTAACATTCCTAAAGTATCTTCAGTTCTGACTTCTGCAGTAGAGTGGTTTGTGAAATAATTTCTGCCAAGTCTAGGTATGTCTCTCCCTCCTTGCTTTCTGCTCCTGGCTTCCAAATCTAAGCCTTTCCTAAGATACGTGGCTCCTACATCACCTCAGAAAGTGAAGTGGGAAACAGAAATCTTCTTCTGTTAGCTCCTCCATTTTTTCCTTTCCTTTCTCTTTACCCAGATGCTACATTTGTGCCTTTCCATGCAATGAAAGATCTTGCTGTGGTGTGAGCTGCCTGGCATTGTTAGTTCCCTTGCAGATTCTGTGAGGCTTGGCTATCCATGAGTCTCTTTTCTGGGCCAGCTCTCCTCTCACACTGTGTAAAATGGGCTGGGTGGCCTTCTCGACAGCAGTTTGGTGATTCTCTGTGACTGTTGCAGGTGGTGTGTTATCCCCACTGGAGCTGTGTGATGTGAATGGCGATGGACTCCCTGACATCCTCATTGTCTTCACTGCCTTGATGAATGCTAGCGTCATGGGTAAGTTCCTTTCCATTCCTCTTTCCATACGTGCCAGTACGGAATGTCAGTTGTATGTTTGTCTTACACACAGGAAGAGTTCCTGCCACTGCAAATCCACTTTTTCAGAGTTCCTTAAAATGGCTAATGAACTGTGCCTATGCTTTGTCATGCTGCTCATAATTTTCATTGCAAGCCTGTGCTCCCATACCTGTTGGGTCAACGTCATCTATTTCCCCTCATCTCATCCTGGGGCAATTCTGTCTCTTTGTCCTGGATTTGTGTGCACTTGTTTTGGGGACAGAGATAAAGCAATCAGAAAGCACTGCTCTACAAATAGCAATTGGAAATAAGGTGGGTTTTATTCCCCCCTTGTTATCTCTCAGAGCTTTTCACAAAAGAGCTCAGTCTAACTACCTCCATTTTACAGGCACAGGGAAGGGAAGCAGCTTGAGAAAGGTCACAGATGAGATTCAGTGGTAAAGTCTGGACTTTTTCCTGATCTGTGGTCCAGTGTCCTGGTCATTACCAACGGTGGTTGGCGACAGGAACAGTCATGGCAGAGGTGACTTTTGGAGCGCTCTGGTTCTTCTGAACTAGCCAGTTGCTTGCTAAAAGGGAGCATTATGGATTTTTTTACAGCAGCTGTAGGTCGGTGTCACAGGAAACACCCTCACCTTGCTGCCTTTTTCTCCAAGTCATTCCATATCCTTGCCAGGCTCCAAATTGTTGTTAATTCACAGGCAAAACACTTGGTAATCATGGGGAAGCTACTGTGCCTGGCTGTTTAGCAGGTATTGCTCTGTTTCCTCCTGTCTGCTTTTGCTTTCTCTGTTAACCCTCACACCTCTCAGGTAACGTAGCAGCAGCCTACTGATACTGACCACTGTTATACAGGGGCTGCCAAGCCCAGTGGCATCCTGTTGCACTGGGTTTATAAGTCCTGGAAGTTCCCAGCTGCCTGCTGTGCTGTGTCCGCCCATCCTGGCATCACCTGAGATTATGTGAATCTATTCAGTCTCAGAGACGTATTCAGGGAGCAAACATACATTGCACTGCCTGAAGAGAAGTCTTGTGGGAGCAAAAGGAAGACCAACAGTATCCTGGGGTGCATTAAAAAGAGTGTAGCCAGCAGGTCGAGGGAGGTTCTCCTCCCTCTCTGTTCTGCCCCGCTGAAGCCACATCTGGAATACTGTGTCCAGTTCTGGGCTCCTCAGTTCAAGAAAGACAGGACAAAAACCAGACACTAAAGCAGGTATAAGCATGTCACAGCCCTAAACTCACATAGCTGGACATTATCCATCCTGTAGCTTAGGCTTAGAGCATTCACACAGTATCCGGTAGGGTAAGCTTGGGATAGGTACCTGATGGAGTAAGCTATGACATGGTTAGCTGTTTCTCCAGCTTGTACACACAACAGCTGTGAACTCCATTCAGGAGTTAGTTGTTCTTGGTCCTTTCCAAGCTAATGAAGAGAACTTGGGCTGGGGCAACACCTTAGCATAAGCCAGATGATTTTCAGTTTGA
>NW_010290812.1:22417-53822 GCF_000700745.2 Antrostomus carolinensis | reverse complement strand
TCCAAACCATTCTATGATTCTATGACACCTTAGTGCACACAAAGTATCTGATTACCTCAGGATGTCCCAGAGTTGTGGCTCCTCGGAGGGGATGAAGCAGTTAAATACAGATAGTCCTGCTTCAGAGCTGGCAGAAATTCCTTCCATACACCAAAATCAGCAAGTGCAGGAGAGCTCACAGCATTGACAGCTGGATTTTCTAGATAGTGTTGGAAGCCTTGATCCTTCCAAGGACGAGGGGGTTACAATGGATCTAATGGAATTATGCTCTGTCTGTCCTGGACAAATAACATTGTCTAGGCAAAATATTCCTAATAAACTGTCAGATTAAATGATATGTCACAGCCCTGTTTGGTTTTTGTATCCAAGTGCTGGAAATGAATGATGAAGTCAGTTGCATGAGGTTATGGAGACTGCAAAGTTTGTTTGGGAATAGGTTATTTTGTTAAAATGGCAACTTAATTTTGGAAAAATAATTCATAAATGTTTCATTTTAAAGAAGAGAAGCATCTTCAAAGCAAATCTTAGAACTGGAAGTAATTTATCCTCTTCTAAATCTGTAGTTCGTGAAATAGATCATCCTCTAATCTGAAGTGGTTTTGCTTGGAAGCAGCACTGTTATTTTAAATGCACTGGGAGTGTGACATGCTCCTGATCTTCCATCCTCTTCAGTTTCATCAGCAGCTCTTCTGCTGTAAGCATTATTTGAATTCACTCATACCATAAATCACACATTGCAAATGTAATTAAAGGCTTCTAAATGCAAACTATTAATAGTTTAAAAGTGACTGATGTGTCTCTTACAGCTGAGTTGGTTATGCAGTACTATGATTGAATGTCTTAAGGGTTGCTGTATCTTGTAGAACTTTGATTTTTGATTCCTCCCTTTTGCACGGCTGACAAATTTCTTTCCTTTTTCCGACTCCCATGGAAAAAAGGACTTTATATTCCTTGGGGTTTCAATTCCTTTTCCTGACCAGTGAGGCGTGTGGTGTTTTCTTTAGTTTTACTTTTTTTTCCCATTACAAAAACATGAGTTTCTTTTAGCATCCCATGTTTCTGTAGTTTGGAAACAAATCCCAAGAAATAGTGATGTCCATTTACACCTCCCACCACCTCCATGTGCTTCTTCCCTTATATCTCAAGGCACTAAGTTAATATTGCTGCCTGCCCCTCATCTGGGTCTGGAGCAGCATTCTTGATGGTGAGCCATGCTGTGCTGGTTTTGTAGTGCTGACTAAATTCAAGGTATTGTGCTTTACCGTATCCTTTGTGCTTTACAATATTGTGCTTTACAAGGGGTTTCCTCTGCCTTGTGTCACTTGTCACGGGATCTATCTGCACACGTCTGGGGTGCTTCTCTGCACTGAGTAATGATCTCTGGGTAGTGGTACAGAGACCAACTTGTGTTGACTCTCCAGCCCTACCTCGCATGGAGGGGCGGGAGCTGTTTGGGCTGGCCAAACCTCTAATGAATTATTCATCTGAGTATAAAGGGCAGATTGAAAGCCTTTGGCTTTTATGGGAGGGAAGGCAGGAGTTCCATTTCAGCTCAATGGAGCACTATGCAGCCTCCATAAAACTGCTCTGAGCTTCCAGCGTTTCCACTGCTTCTCAGAGGGATGTATCACTGAAATACTCTTTTGTTTGGCACAAAACTTTCTGCCCCTGTTATCTTTCCTTTATGATTCTGTTCTTTTTTTTTTTTTAGGTTTTGGACAGTCAGTTAAAACCTCAAGCTACAGTTGCCCAAAGTTCAGTAGTTGTCTACCTGTTTCTTTCTCTGGAGCAAAAAGGATAATGTCATTTTTTTAGGAGCAGATCATTAGGAAAGACAGTACAGATTTCTGATATGTGGTGAAGGGCTACCCAGTCCAAAAGTCTTCTGTTAAGAAAAAATTAAGCTGGAGAAAAGATGGAAAATTCCCCTCTTTTCCTTGTATGGATTTCTTTGGTTTGGTTTGTTGTTGGTTTTGGTTTTGGTTTGTTTTTAAGCTATTAATTGCAACAGTAATAGAAGACCAGGTAAGTTCACATCACCATTTAGTTTGAATGCAGCAGTCAGGGCAGATGCAGGATGACATTCACAACGCTGTTACCTTAGCTGCAGTGCTCCTTGCATGATGTTAAGTAAGTTAAGCCCATTCTTAGACTAATTCTCTAGTAGAAAAAAAACTATGCCTACTGACTGTAGTTTGTAGGTATCTAGAAAGTCTTTTCTAAAGCTCTTTTTCTGATGCAAAGGGCTTTAGAAATTCCGGCTCGTACTTTTGTATAACAGTGTCTCCTTCACATAGTTGAGATTAAATCCTTTTCATCTCCAGCAGTGTGAGGTCACTTCCTAGGTGGAAACTAAGGGCTTCATCCTACTTGCATTTGGCTCGGTGGGAGCAGTTCGTAGCTGGCAGTGAACATGCAGACACCATCAGTTCTTAGAGATGGGTTTTTAAGCTACTCTGTAAAACTTGGATGTATGATCCGCAACAGAGGAGAATTCTTATTAAAATAAATATTTAGTCTTACTCTATATATGGGACTTCAATAAAACTTTGCAGTGTTTGTTGTGGTGTCTGTATTCCCTTATCTTATGTATGTTGTTTTCCTTTCACAGTGCCTTTATTCGAGATGGACCTTTTTGTGTGGGAAACACAAAGCTTCAGTGTTGCCTGTTTTAACATTTGATGGCTTTTCTTCATGGGGAGGAGGAGAGAAGGCAGCAGAGTGATTGCAGGATATTTTAAATCGCAGACTTCCCACTGTGCACGCAGCAGCACACACACTTGGTTGTTCTATGAGGTCTCTTGGGGCTCTAGATGCCTTTTATCTTTTACCAGGTAGTCATTGGCATAAATCCCGAGAAGGCAGCATGTATAGGTTTGCCTGTCTCTGGACTTCCTAGCCAGGCTGAGCCTGTGGATCAGCAAGTCTGAGGTGGTGAGCCAGGCTGAGCCTGTGGATGAACATGGACTAAGGTGACCGAGTATTGTGTTGTACAGTGTCCTGCAGCAGACAACAAAGGGAAATGATACGTTCTTCCAGCACAGGCTTTACTTGAGACTGTACTAAGCTTTTATTCAAGACACTGCAGAACAGTATTAACTGTTTCTCAGCTGTAACTGTTCTCAAAGTCTCTACATTCTGCTTAAAACTTGATGTCTAGGCTGTGGAGTGGACATACCTGAATGCCTGGTGGAAAGTCCAAGCCACGTGCTTGATACCAGAGCTTCTGTGGGGTTCATGCTGTTGAAGCATGGCCTTGGGAACCAAAACCAGGGTTATTGTGGACCTCTGGGTAACACTGGGAACAATGTTTGCATAATGTGTCTCAACAAAGTCAGGCTGGTCAGGATGCTGGTGACTGGGGGTTACCAAGACCGTTGGTGGAGTATGCCAAAGAACTGGATGTTTGAATTCCCCTGTTCCAGGGGCTTCTAATATTTGACACTTGTAGAAACATTAAATCCACTATTACTTAAGCAAAATGCATCTTTAATAACTGACATCACTTGTATGGTGTAGCAGATGTACTGGTGGTTAAGGAGCTTATCTGTAACCATTAACTTGGCAGATGAAGTCAGCTGGCTCTCTTGGGGGCAGGTGTTACATACGGGCTTCTTGTTTAGGACTTTTAGTCCTTGAAAGCCTTGAGAGCTGTATGTCTTGAAATAAAGGCTTCTTGCCTTGTTTAGGAGGTCAAATGTGCATTCCTTGGAATTTCAGAAGGCTGAGAACATGTCTTGGATTTTTGAGGGTTTTTTTGAGATGCATCAAAAGGATTAAAAAGCCTACACCTTTCCTGCAATAGTTCCTGCAATGTCCTAGAATATCACCGTTCTATCATTCTATGATTTCATCTTGCTGTTGGTGGCAGGTATCAAGTGCAGTGAAATCAGCACAAACCCAGATGATCTCTGACTCCTTTGAAATGTCTGCTGCTGCAGAGAACCTTTGTGAGCACACTGGATGCAGAGGCTGACAGTGATGCCTTCAGGGGAGGAGAGGAAACGCAGGCATCTGATACAGACTTCCTGAATTCCAAAGCTTATTCTTTTAGAAGATAACCCTCTTGCTAATCTGCAGGTGTGCCTCGTTGTGTTATGGCTAGTTGGGGTATGCATGAATGAGAGCTCTTCTTTTGGGGTTGCCTGTGTTGAGAAAAGGGGGAAGAGGAAAATCTTGCATTTGCAGTTGTAATTCTTTAGGGCGATAGAGGCTGATTCCCCGTGTGCGGTGGACAGCGTTGGGCTCTGTGGGCAGTGGTGTTAGCAGATCATCCTGAGGCAATGGCATGTCTTTGTGCTCTTTACTAAAACTCAGTCTCCTGAAAAGTAAGTCAGGGATGTGAAAAAAATCTCATTAATCTGTTGTCAGGACCTGGCCACTTTTGTGACCATGATGCATCGTCTAAGCCCGAGTGCTGAATGGGGGGAAATAAAGGTTCCAGGTGTCTGTGCTTGACAGTATAAGGAGAAATTGGGTGATGGGAAATCTAGATCTAAGGCCTTGCTGTTACATCCATGCCCCTAATAGAGTAGGAAGAGAAACAGTGACAGTTCCTAAAGGAAATATGAAGGAGCTTCTGCCCTGGCTGACAGGTGAACACAGGCCACTGCTGGAGTCTGCTTCCAGATATGGGACTGTCCGCGCTCAACACAAGTTTGGTTTCTTTGGATCCCAAAATATTTCTCCGGGGTAGCTGTGTCCTTTTATTTAGCTTTTTCTTGTTATTTCTATTTCATATGCTCAGAAGAAAGAGAGAGATGAACATCCACAGCCTCATAAAGGCCATGGACAGTTCTTTCCTAACTGGGTCTGTGCCAGTAGCCTGGCCTCACCGTTGACACCTTGTTCCGAGCTCCCTCCAGACATGAGCTACTGAGGTGTGACAAGTGGATTCTTGCACTGTGCATGTGTAGCATGTCTGGGAGGACAGCTGGAACCCTTTCCCAGGCCCTCCTCACCTGCCAGAGCTATGGCAAGACGTTGTGGTGCTGGTGGTACCCCTGAAAGGTAAAAAGGTGAGCAGAGCAGAAGGTGCCCAGCATCAGCACAGAGGTGCAGCGCTTCACTGCCGTGCCTTCGACGTTCAGTTCGTTTGTCCTGGCTTCCTGCAGTCCTGCTGCCTCCTCTAACACCTGCCATTCGCTTGCTTCTTACTGGTGCAACTGGTGTCTCTCTTCTGCCAGTGGCCCATATAGTATCATAGAATCATAGAAAGTTGTGAGTTGGAAGGGACCCACAAGGATCATCGAGTCCAACCCTTGCCCTAGCGTAGGACAATCCCAACATTCAGACCATGTGTCTGAGGGTGTTGTCTTTGATTATTTTTTATCTTTATTATGAAATGTGCTGATGGTAGGAGGACCAGAATCTGGCTTTTTACAGCTTTATTCTCTCTGGTATATGAAATGACTAACTATATTGAATTACCTTGCCTTGCATTATATATGGGCCAGTGGTGAAAGCCAAAGAAAAGGCACTGCTGAATGTAGCCAAGCTGAATTATGAACAGTTGGGAACACAGATGGATACTTAAGAGGGTCACTGGCTTAATAGCACAGGCTTTCCAGGCTGCTGCTTATCCTCTGCCGCTTTCCATTTGGCTTTTATTAAAGGATCAAAGAGGTTTCGAAGGAAGATGATGATTAAAGTTTGCAAGCTGATGCATTTGGAAAGAGCCTTATTTTCAAGTACAGTGCCCAGCTTCAGAAATGCATGTTTTCCGCAGAATGAAATCTCAGGGGCGCATGAAGCAAGGGGTGATTTTCCCCACTGCATAGCAGATTTTTTCCCTGCTCTCTTCAGAGTGTAACCTGTCCAGGCAACCCTGGATGGGTCCTCCTGCACCCCAGCTTTAGGTGAAGGAGAAAGCTCCCTTGGAAATGCTCGTTATGGGGAGCCCCTGGGTACTGTGCTCCTGCAGTACTCGCTCCCCAGTCGGAACAGTAATACCAGGACTCTGGGAATCAGTGTTGTCCTCGGCTCTGAACTGAAAAGCAACTGGCACGTTATCCTTAAAATAAGCTGAACAGGAAAAATTGCATAACTTTGTCTTGAATTTTTAAGGAAGACACTATTTATGCTGACTGTCTTGAAGAAGAACGTTAGTCTTGTGGCTTCTAAGTCTAGACAGGGAGGTAGAGAAACCTGGCTTCAACTCCTGAGTCTTCCACAGTCTGGCAGAGAACTGTAGCACAGAGACTGGAAGATTTTTCTCTACAAATGAAGCAAGTCTTAATTATATTGTTCTCTAGCTGAACACCATGTGTTATTCAATTAGATAATTATTTTTTTAACCTAGTGAAAAGAAGGCTATTAGAAATTGCCCATGCTGTGGGGTAGTTGAAGGATGGGTGAGGCATCTGCACAGTAGGACACCTGAGCAAAACTTAGAAGCACGTGTTCAGCCATTTCTAGCAGAGATGTATGTAATTGAGTATATTTTTTAAGATTCTTTGCTTTTGTTGCCTGATTATTCGACTTTGCATTTTTTTAGAACAGATATTGTACTTTCTTTAGTGAAGACAAATACACAGAAGAAAAACAGGCTGAAGAAAAACAGCAGTGGTGTAATTCTACCTCTGTGCCATGGCTAGGTGGTTGTGGGCTCCTTTCTAACCCATTGTTTCCTCTTCTAGGTTAAGAGAAATCATGAAGGAAGCGTCTCTCCCGCCAGACGATCCCGACACCCCGCTGTCAGTTACCTTGGCCATAGTTGAGTCAGATTCCACAGTAGTCTACTATAAAGTGACTGATGGCTTTGTAATACCAGATCCTCCTGACGATACTGAAGACGTGGACAATAAACAGTGGAGAAAGAAAAGAAAGAAGCTTTTCAAATGATTAATACAAACAGACTTTTCTTGAACTACTGTCCTCAAACCTAAACAAATCCAGGAACTAATGTATGTAAATAAGTAGCGTGCTAAAGTCTGCCTGCTGCATATCAAGCATCTGGTCAGGGAGAATGGAGGTTTGTGCATGAAATGTCATTTAAACTATGAAAAGGGTCACACTTTTGAGATAGATTGCTCCTGATTAATAAATATACTTGTGAGATGTTTCCAAAGCTAGTCTCTCCTTTATATCTGTTCAGGTACGTAACAGAATAAACACATCCCTACCTGTATTGTAAATATTGATTAAAGGTAAATCTGAAGGGTTTCTGGCAGGGGTACTGATACTGAGTTAAAGGCTTTGTAGTTTACAGAGAGTCTTTGTCTTCACACTGTCAGAAGGGCTCGTGCTGCCTCCCAGGTTACATTTCTGAATGCTTTCCTCTGCTTTTGGAGAAGAGACTTTTCCATAGAAATAACTTATTTTAAATTGTTCTCTGCAGAGGGAAAGCTGACCATAGCAATACCAGAGGCCACTAGAACTAAGTGTAGACTAGTAAAGAGGGTTCTCTGGATCTGCCTAAGGAACCTACCAGCAGAGGCCAGCCCTTCACATGGAGGTGGGTTATGACTGGATCAACCACAGCTGAAAGTGTTGACCCAGGGTGGCATTTCCCACGTAGCTGAATGCACACCGGTCGTGATCCAGAAACACCACCAGGCGCTTGTTCCATGTGCAGTGTTGGCCAGCTGTAAGAGCTGGAGGTGACTTGTGTTTGCATCCTAGTGTGATGAAGTTGTCTAAATGGTGACCTGCCCTCTCCTTGGGTTACCTGTCTGAAATGGTTTCACTGTGCTTTTAGTGGTAGTGCTTAAAGCTTTCTGAAGAGGAGCAGACAGTGGGGTATAGAGTCATGGAACGATTTGGGTGGGAAGGGACCTTTCAATGCCATCCAGTCCAACCCCCTGCAGTGAGCAGGGACATCTTCAACCAGATCAGGTTGCTCAGAGCCCCGTCCAACCTGACCTTGAATGTTTCTAGGGATGGAGCTTCTACTCCCTCTCTGGGCAACCTGGGCCAGGGTTTCACCACCCTCAGGGTAAAAAATTTCTTCCTTACATCTAGTCTGAATCTCCCCTCTTGTAGTTTAAAACCATCACCCCCTGTCCTACCACTACAGGCCCTACTAAAAAGTTTGTCTCCATCTTTCTTACAGTATTTAAGTATTGAAAGGCCACTAGAAGGTCTCCCCGGAGCCTTCTCTTCTCCAGGGTGAACAGCCCCAACTCTCTCAGCCTTTTCTCACAGCAGAACTGCTCCAGCCCTCTCATTTTTGTGGCCTCCTCTGGATCCACTCCAACAGGTCCATGTTTTTATCTGTCACCAAAGTATGTTACCTCGTGTGCTACCAGCAGACACTTTTGCTGTGTGTTACTTCATGCAGCAAGCAGTTTCTAAACCCATTGTAATCTCTAGGATTTGTGGGTTGTTTTTTTTTTTTCATTTGGTTGGGCATTTTTTGTGAGATTTTTGCTTGTTTTGTTTTTTGGGGTTGGTTGGGTTTTTTTTTTTACATAGCTTCAGCTGCCCAAGAGGTGCTTCAGCTACAAGTAAGTTAAGAGGGGAAAAAAACCTGACTTTTAGTTTCTTCTACAGGAATTTTCCATGTCTTTCACAGAGAAATCTTCTTCAGGTTAAACTTAGAGCTTCTTGGCAATTGAATACCACCCCAGAAGCAGCTTCTTGAGTACAAAAATGTCCGTATGACATTTGTGTGGCCAAGTACCACACATTGAAAATCTGAAGCACAAGAGCTCTTTTTTTTTTAACATGGGTATAAGAATGGGAGAGAATCCAAAAAAATGAGCTGGGAATGAAAGGCCATTTAAGCTTTGCTATCCCTATGACTAGAGTGGATGTTTTTATGGTTGTGGAGTATGAACTTAGGCTTGGACAAATACACTGGGAGGCGGAATGGTTGAGCAGGGAGAGCCCTGAAGGCCTTTGCACCCTGTGGGACATCAGGCCCTGCATCTGGGTGCTGACCCTGCAAGTGTTTTGCCTGTGCTTAAGTCTGGGCGAGGGAGATGATTGCTTCTCTGGCTTGTTCCCTTCAGCCCTCCTGGAGCGTTCCTGGGCTTGCAGCACACGCTCATCCCTCCCAGCTTTACCAACAAACTGGGAGGGGAAGGGTGCACTGTTACCCAGAGCTCCGTGTGGCACCCTCAGGCAAAGGGGAAAGCATGCATCTGCTTCACCACTTGCCATGGCCTGGGGGGACCAAGCTGAGTTGAGGAGCTTGTTAATCTGTGGGGAGCAGGCTGCTGGGTATGCCCAGGTGCTTTGCTGAGCCCACGCAGCCTCACTAATCCAGGAAGCTACTCAGAGCAGGTCAGCAGCTCTCTGATACTGTCCCTTGCACTAGTCCTATTTTTTTATATCTTCTTTGTTGTTTTATTTAGTATTTCTCACTGCTGTACATTATAACAGTGCTCTTCCTTAAAACTAGCTCCTCACACACAAGTTGTGGTTCACTAAGCTGAGCTTTGGCAGCTAATCCCAGCTCAGAAAAGTTCACTTCTGGCAGGTTTTGTGTTCAGCTCTTAACCTGGTCCTGCTAAGGCTGAGTTTGGATGGGTTACAACCATATGGACGTGTACCCTGATCCATCAGAGTCATTGGACAAGCCATACGTGAGGCTGTGTATGTTCTGATGCAGTTAGAAACAAAATGGTTGCTTTATTCCCTCCAGAAGGGGAGACAGTGGGTCTGTGGGCTTTGGTCATGGAGAAAAGGCAAAGAAAAATTCTCTCTTTCTCAATCTTGCTCCCCTCATGGAGGAAAAGCATAATTTTATTTTGGTCCGGTGCCATCGTGCCTTAAAAGGGGAGCTGTGTGCTGCCTGCTGACATGCTGTGTTTGACCTCCACATCGATATTTCATGTACTCTACTGCTTATGCCATAAAGTAAATCTTACACTTTGCTAGGCTACATACCTCCAGGTAAACTGTCCTTGTTAGAAGCTGTTACCTCCTTCAGCCCCAAGGTGAGCATGTGCTGGAAAAGAGCTGGGTTGTGTGAAGAAGGCTCTAACAAATGCTGCACAGTGCAGAATTTATATTGAAGCATTTGCATTTGCTTCAGTTTCTAGAAAAAAAATTGCTGTTTTGCAGTTTGCTGCATGACTGATGCTTGGCTTTATCCTTCATGTTATTATTTCTACCAGCAAAAAGAGGAGCATAACTTGACCCTCCTTTTTTAGCCACTGAAAACTGCTTACCCAGTCTTTAGAAGCTGAGTTGGAGAAACTGTGTCCGGAGGCTTCGATTTCTGCCATGTGTCCCATGGAGAAGTGATTATCCAGGCCTTTTTCCAGCTGCCTTGGATTGTGGTGCTTCTTTATTTCTGAGGGAAAAAGAAAAAAAAAAAAAGATATATAAGATATATAAAGATATAAAATATCTTAGAATATCTATAAATATAAGATATAAAATATATCTATATAAAATATCTTATAATATCTATATAAGACATAAAGATATATAAAGATATAAAAGATATATTAAAAAAATAATATCCCTGCACTGTTTGTCCCCTATGAATTAGAATGTAAACAAGGGGATGTTAAATAAATCCAGAGCCAGCTGTGCTGTTCCTTTACATTTCACTGAAGTATTTCTCTGTGGCAAGTCAACAGCACACAGAGCAGAGCCTCGGGTGTTCCAGGCACTGAATAAAGATGGGAAGAGGTTTCTGTTTGAGGTGTATAAGTTCAGAGCAGTAGCACATTAACATTCCTCAATCCATAGTGTCTAAGCTATTCGAAGTGTTTGTGAGACGTGGTGCAAACCGTGACATCTGGCCTTGACACCTTTGCAAATTCCTCTTTTCTTTCAGTCTAGAAGATTTCACAGGCTACATCTTGCCATCTTTTAATATTTTTTGGTTTCAAGTTTTATTTGCCATACACAGCTTGATTTGTTTTCCTGATCACCCTTGACCAACAGAAAGTATATTTTAAAATCTTTAAAAAGAGTATCATTTTCCAGTGGATTATTGTTTCAAGTCTTTTCTCTCTTTGGAGAGATATTTACATTGAAGTTTCCCCGCTGAGTAAAGAATGACAGAGAAGCAGAGCGATGTTTTGACATGGGTTTGATGGTGAGACTTGGAGCCCAGTGAGAGTCCACGTTGCTTTATGCAAACTGGGTTTCCTTGAGGCATTACTGGCACCGTCGCCCCAACTGTCCTGACTGTTTGCAATGCACACGGAACATCTGATGTGAAAAAACACCAGGCAAGAAGCTGGAAGCTTTGTCAGATGCATAAAGAGGAGCTGTGGTAGCAAGAAGTGGCTGAGCAACATGCATTGCAGCAGACAGCTGCCCAAAGTGAGCAACTTTCCATTTTTAAAAAGGGAAATAAGGAAGATCTGAGGAACTACAGACCAGTCAGTCTCACCTCTGTGCCTGGCAAGGTCATGGAGCAGATCCTCCTGGAAACTATGCTAAGGCACATGGGAAGTGAGGAGGTGATCATTGACAGCTGACATGGCTTCACCAAGGGCAAACCGTGCCTGACCAGTTTGGTGGCCTTCTATGATGGGGTTACAGAAGGACATGGACCTACTGGAGTGAGTCCAGAGGAGGCCACAAGGATGATCCGAGGGCTGGAGCAGCTCTGCTGTGAGGACAGGCTGAGAGAGTTGGGGCTGTTCAGCCTGGAGAAGAGAAGGCTCCGGGGAGATCTTCTAGCGGCCTCCCAGTACCTGAAGGGGCTCCAGGAAGGTGGGGAGGGACTTTTGACAAGGGCAGGGAGTGACAGAACAAGGGGTGATGGGTTTAAATAGAAAGAGGGGAGGTTTAGATGAGATCTGAGGAAGAAATTATTTGCTGTGAGGGTGGTGAGACAGTGTCCCAGGTTGCCCAGAGAAGCTGTGGCTGCTCCTCCCTGGAAGTGTTGAAGGCCAGGTTGGATGAGGCTTTGAGCGACCTGGTCTAGTGGAAGGTGTCCCTGCTGCTGGCAGGGGAGGGTTGGAACTAAACTCTTTAAGGTCCCTTCCAACATGGAGGACTCAGGCAAGCAAAGGATGCTGGAGCTTTGGTTCCTGATCTGTCCCTGCTTGCCAGGGCACACCTAGACAGCAGTGATGCAATCCCAGCAAGCAGTGACCAGATGAAGGTGTGTTGCTTCCAAACCACAACCTTAGTAGGTTTCTGTTCCCTATAAAAAGGGCCTCAGCATCCCTACAAAACAGTTCAGTTTTCAGAAATCACTAGAAGGAAGCCACGGTCTCCTCCTGTAACCCATTCTCATGCTGGGCAAGGTTTGCCACGGGATCTTTTGCTTGGACACAACATTGAAATATCAGTAACGTTACTAAAGCCGAGTGATCTTAATCTGTCTCTTTTCTGGGTCAGCAAACCAACAAAGCTTTTTGGTTTAATTAAAAACATTTTTTTTCTAATAAAGAGTCCACGTGAACTTATTAACCATCCTACCAGTCCAGCAGGTCTGTAGGAATCAGACGTTGAAAAGGTTGTCCCAGTAGTTTTCAGGAGTCGAAACCCTACCAACCTGCCTGTAAGTCCTGCTTGATGTAAACGGGTTTACTGTTAATCTCCTCTAGTCCTCCAGGGATGTTCCAGTTCTCTGTTATAACCCAATAGTTTAAAACTTCCTTAAGTCATTAGCCAAAGCAAATAAACTGAGATAACATCAGGCCCTACTGACTGAATGTTCTCAGACCCTTTCACCTCTGCTTTCCTCATTCCCTTTCTACTTTCATTTTAATCACCTTGTTGATAAATCACACTTTGCAAGGCTGAAGCAATAACGTTGAATGCTTCATCCCTTCTGTTAAGACATTTGCTTTTCTTCATCTTCCTCCTGTTTTGTTTTTTCAACAGTTTTCTTACTACCTTTCATAGAACCATGATGATCTTGGAGGTCTTTTCCAACCAGGAGATTCTGAGTCCAGTCATACCTGTCCACTATACTAAATCATATCCCTGAGCACCCCATCTACCCGTCTTTTAAACACCTCCAGGGATGGTGGTACCACTGTGATCAGGCACGCCCCAATTTCGCAGGACTGGGAGGAATTTGGCACATTCCTGGTGCAGATCCTGCCCCAGCACCCCCAGCTACAGCAGATGACACCCAGCAGGTGAGTGACGCTGGCCAGGATTGCACAGGGTCTCATGTCATTTCAACCAACAGCAAATTGCCACGCTGGCAAGTAACCCCTATGCAGAAATAAAGATGATTATGAGCAACTAGGGTAAGGACCTGGGTGTGCTGGTGGGCAGCAGGTTGGCCATGAGCCAGCAATGTGTCCTGTGGCCAGGAGGGCCAACAGTGTCCTGGGGGGCATTAAAAAGAGTGTGGGCAGCAGGTCGAGGGAACTCTGCCCTGGTGAGGCCACATCTGGAGTACTGTGCCCAGTTCTGGGCCCCCCAGTTCAAGGGAGATAAGGAACTTCTGGAGAGAGTCCAGAAGGCTGAAAAGATGATGAAGGGGCTGGAGCATCTTTCTCATGAGGGAAGACTGAGAGACCTGGGTCTGTTTAGCCTAGAGAAAAGAAGACTGAGAGGGGACCTCATTAATGTGTATAAACATGTAAAGGGAGGCTGTAAAGAGGATGGGGCCACACTCTTTTCAGCGGGGGCCAGCTATAGGACAAGGGGCAACGGGCACAAGCTGGAACACAGGAGGTTCCACTTAAACATGAGGAGAAACTTCTTCACTGTGAGTGTGCCAGAGCCCTGGGACAGGCTGCCCAGAGAGGGTGTGGAGTCTCCATCTCTGGAGGTGTTCAAACCCACCTGGACACTTTCCTGTGCACCCTGTTGTAGGGAACCTGCTTTGGCAGGGGGGTTGGACTGGATGATCTCCTGAGGTCCCCTCCAACCCTCACCAGTCTGTGATTCTGTGATTCTTTCCTAACTCTTCAAAAATAGCTGCAGCTGCACCTCATATTTCAGAGTATCCCAGGGGGTCGATTGCTTTTCCATTTCCTCTCCCTCATTTCTCAGATGCTCCCACTTTGGAAGCACCAAGGAACCCTGGACTGAGCCACCACCTTCAGTAAACCTGACTGCCAGCCCATCTCCTCGGGTGAATTAATGAGCCCTCCAACTCCTGATTAGCTACATCACACTGTGCGTTGTGACTGACACAACTGATTGTCCTGATGGTTTATCATCTCCCTAATCATTCTTTGTATCCCCACCTAGCTACAGGCTTCTCCCCATGTTTCTTGTCAGGCCATCAAGCTCCGTTTGCTCTGCTCATTTTTTTCATGGCGTATTTTTTTCCCTTTCTCACTGCTGCAGTTGTCTTGCCAGCAATTTTTTACCATCATTTGCTGCCCTCCTGGCCTGTGTTTCAAATGTAGCACCTCATCCCTTGATTACCCTCAAATTTATCTTTTCATGCTATCTAGAAGCTTCTCTTTCTTTCCAACCTTCCTGCTACCACCCTGTCTTCTGCTGTGGTGCCTAGATGGTCTCCAAAGAGCCATCTATGCCTTTCTCTGTCCTAATCCAGGTACCAACTTGGTGTCTTAATTCCACCAATCTGGTGGAATTTACCATTTAACATGTACCACCTGCCACCAAAACTCTTGGTACAATGTGAAGCAAGGTCTGAGGAGCACCATGCTGATGTCCAACCTGCAGAGGAGGTTCTCTCTCTTGGAGAGTGCTGCCGTCATGATGCAGGATGACTGTCACCCCACCCTTCTCACCATCTGAAACACCCAGCATGGATGTTTGCTGGCTAAATAAATGTGCAGGGCAGAGCTGGTTGAAGCCAGCCGGCTGTGTTTGCACCAGAGGGCGCTTACAGACTGCCGAGCAGGAGCCTTCCTCTTCTGGGAAAGGCAGAGCTTTGCAAAGCTCCCCCCACACTCTGCTGCCTGGTTCGCAAAAATAAAAGGAGGAAAAAAAACCCCCAAAACCTGTAAGCAGCAACCCTTGTGATGACAACTGTCCCCTCCTGAACGCTGAGATGACAGTACACAAATGCTAGCCTGGTTTGAGGCTGGAGAAATGGTGGTTCAGTCTGAAAACCAGACTTGGGCGCACGGATGCTGACAGATTCAGTCCTGGATCTCCCAAAACAACCTGCCAAAGGGCTGCGGAGGATGGGGCCACCCTTAAACTCCTGCCTGGAAGCTGGGACACACACGCAATGTCCTTGGTAGGGGACAGGGTTTTTGTCCCTTCCCCAGTGCGGTGCTGTCTTGTGAGGTGAAATTCTGTGCCCTGAGCTGGACGGGTGTCTTGGTTTGTAGCTGGGACAGAACTGGTTCTTTTCAGCAGCTGCAACAGCGCTGGGGTTTGGGTTCAGCTGGGATTTGTTAGGAGAGAAATGCTGAAAACCTCCTGATATTTTCAACTGTCACTGGAAGTTGAAGGACTTTGTGTTTTGCTGCTCTGCAAAGCGCAAGATCTCAGGGGTGAGGAATATTGCCATGGATCAGCTCCATGGGCACTGGGCTCTGCCAAGGGGCTGTTCCATCTCCTGTCCCCCATGGGCAGGAGATTCATGAGGGGCTCTTCCTCTCTTGCTCTCTCTGGCTTTGGCTCAGGCTCTGGCTCTCCCGGGACTGCGGTTTCGGTTCGGGATTGTCGCTCCGCCGGGATCGTTCTCTGGGAACGGGCCGGGCTCGGTCAGTGAGTGGTGAGCAATGGCACTGGGCATCACTCATTTGCATATTTTGTTGCTGTTGTAATTATCACTGCTATTTTAATATCAGTACTATTTTAAGTTTTGTTTTATTTCAATGATTAAACTGTTCTTCTCTCACCCTAGGAGTCTCCTTACCCTTGCCCCCCAGTTCTCTCCCCTATCCCTTGAGTGGGGGGATTGAGCGAGTGGCTGTGTTTGGCTGCCAGCCCAGTGCTAGCCCAGTGCAACCACCACAACAGCCCACAATAACTTGGTTATTCTCATTAAAGTCTGCAAGTGACTTTGCTGGAGTAATTTTGTATTCTCACAGATGGACATGTTGAAAATCATGGAAAGTAAATGCATCTGAAGGTGTTTGTCTGCCCGTGCCACTGATTTCTGCAGGCAGGGGGTACTGAGTCCTTCTGTAGACCTGAAACCCCACCTGTGCTCTCTGTCCTTGCTTCCTAATGTGCTCCCAGCCAGCCCAGCACAGGTTCAGAAGGACAGTCAGCTCAGGAAATGTTTTCTCCAGTGTCCCCTTCTTCGTGACACGTGAGCATCTCTTCTACAAGCTGGTCTGAAACAACCACTTTACAATATCACCCCAGTTGGTGGGTGAGATTTTCCATCCTGACAGACTTTTAAATAACATGGTTTTGGCATCCCCCGGAGGCTCCCTGCTTAATTAATTAATAATATTACATGCCTTAATCAAACTGAACAGTAGAGGGTTCAGGACACCGGTAGTTACCCACTTCTCCATCTATTAGAAAACACAAGAACAAGATTTCGGGGTGTTTAAATCCCTCCCTACTGTCTGGATCCTCCACAGTTGTTTTTTCCACCCTGGTGCCTCAGCAAGGGCAGCAGGGTGTGAAGCAAGGGCAGCCTTGCCAAGCGTTACAGCAACCACAAAAGCGTCTTTTAGCCGGCCAGCGCTCTTCGCCTCTGCTGTCTGCATACATTAAATACTGTGGTAGCCTCTAACTAAACAGCCAGGGTGGTAGGTTTCTCAAAACCTTCCTCAATTCTCACTCCTTCCCATTTAATTCCTTCTTACAAGGTATAAAATTATACCCACTGTCTTAGGAAGTTGACCCCAGCATGATGGTAATCCCAGCTGCCCACCTCCTGCACAGAACCTTGCAGCCTACCTTCTAGATTTATACATGCATTTTTGAAAGCTTGGAATAAATATCTAGAGGGAAAAAAAATCCATCTTGAAACTGGCCATAAAAGATAATATTGAATATAAAAGAACATAAGATGACATAAATAATATTATATCATACAAAAGAAGTGGCCAAGAGAGACTAGAAATACTTGCTGCGCTTAAAAATATGGTGCATTCTGCAGAAAATAGTAGAACAAAAGAGAAAGTGGTCATCCTCCCAGGAAAATCTAATTTACTGACAAAAACCAAAACAAACCAAAATGAAAAGTAGAAGGAAGGTATTAAATCACTTGAATCTCTGGCATTTAAAACATATTACTTATTTTCCTGAGAAGCAGGCTGCTACTAGTTCAGCATTTGTGATCATCACTGTCCTAAGAAGGGACAGGCTCAGCTGATCTCTGACCAAGCTATTGCTAAAGCAAAATTATCAAAACAGAGAAGAGCTGTAATTACTGGCAAAATGGATTTGGAGATGAGATAGTGTGATAGATGAGAAGCTGTTTAGGAAAGAAATCACGAGTTGCACATATCAAGGGAAGTATCAGGGTGGAAGGTGGTTACTCATGGATTTCTTCAAGGGTTGATCTTTGGGCTGTTATTGTTCACTATTTTAATTGATGGTGTTGGACTAAACATGAGCACAAAGTTAATTAAGTGTCAAGGCAGCAAAAAATATGAAATAGGGAGAGAATATCATGTGAGAAGGAGCAAACGACACTGAGAGCCATGGGGCAACCACTGAGAACCTCTGTCCACCCTGCAGTGTTGCACATCCAGGTACAAATTCCACGCTGTAAATTTTGGCTTATGGGTTAGGACTGATGGAAACCAGGATCTCAACATATTAGCCACTGTCAATGGAAAGCCACCAAATAACATGGCCAGGAAAAGACAAATGCAATTTCTAGGACCTCTGAGGCAAAATATTTCCAGCAGAGATGTGTAACCCAGTAGGTACCAGCACTGAAGAAGGCACCTGCCCTATCTCTAGGACACCCTATGCCAGGTTGGGCATCCAGGTCCCATTAGGCAGACTGGGTAATGGTGGATGCCTCCTGGAAGAGAGCTGAACATACTCAAAGGCTTCTTCACTATCTGATCAAAACCAGCTCCTGTGGAAATCAAAGTGCAGGCACTGGATAACACCGTAGTAAGGAACATCGCGTTGGCCATTGCTCAGATGGCCCCTCCTGCTGCCAGATGAGGAGATGATTACTTGGAGGACTACACACAGAGACCTTCTTCACCACGGTGGGAGCAGGAGAAAACAGTTCCTGCATGCAGGCTGCTTCATAAGGCATGGGTGTTATGTTGGGATTATGGGTTTGTTTTCACAGGAAGGGAAACGACTGGAGTATACGAATAATCAGGCAAGTGATTTCTCTTCTTGGCTGGTACGTCTCGGTTGGAGCTCTACATGACTGGCAAGAGAGGTTTGCTGGGTGAGCTGAGAAAAAACATCAGGAGAATATCTGCATCCAGGAATTTGGTTTCAAGACCACCAGAAGAAATACAAACTAGGATCAAAGCTAGCTGGAAACATTTTTCAAGTGTATTTTTTTAAAAACCAGCTATTAAAATACGTTGTCAAAGTAACACGTTAGGTTAAAAGAGTTTAAACTGAGCAAAGGGAATTTACACAGCAGCACAAAAAACCTGAAAACCTCTGGGTGGTAATTTTCCCATGTCAGACTAATTCCCATCTAGCTTGTTCCCCCGCATCATCTTTAATTGCTAGAGCCTCACAGAAAGGCCTGTGCAAGGAAGGGAGATAATAATTAGCCCAGCACTTTTGTTGTGAGTCTGCAGGGATTGGCCTTTTCTACATTTATTATTTGCTTAAATAATTTTATTCTAGTGGGTTGATAGAAGGGAGAATGGGATGGAAGAAGGGTGTTTGCATGGTGCTGTGCAGGCGTTGCAGCTTCTCTTGCTGCCTTCGGGGAGATGAATTTTGTTGGCACGTGTCAAAGAAAGATTTCTCTCCTGTTCCACAAAATCATAGATTTATAGGAAAATGAGAGGAAAAGCCTGATGCTAATGTAGGGCAGCTTGGGCACCCTAGGAAAAGTGCTGGGGAGAAGACCTGAAACTTTTAACAAATCCAACAGAAAAGCAGAGCAAGGGATGGAGTCCGTTGCTGCTGCTGCCCCTCTTCATCTACAGCAGCCATCCAACTCTCTCCATGGATGCTAATTAAAGACCAAAAACTGGGGAATAAATCATAGAATCACAGACTGGTTTGGGTTGGAAGGGACCTTAAAGCTCATCCAGTCCCAACCCCCCTGCCAGCAGCAGGGACACCTTCCACTAGACCAGGTTGCTCAAAGCCTCATCCAGCCTGGCCTTCAACACTTCCAGGGAGGAGCAGCCACAGCTTCTCTGGGCAACCTGGGCCAGTGTCTCACCACCCTCACAGTCAAGAATTTCTTCCTAATATCTCATCTAAACCTCCCCTCTTTCTATTTAAAGCCATCACCCCTTGTTCTGTCACTCCCTGCCCTTGGCCAAAGTCCCTCCCCAGCCCTCCTGGGGGTCCTCAGGAGGTCCCTGTCCAACCTCCTGCTCAAAGCTGGTCAGCTCTGGGATCAGACCAGGTTGCTCAGGTCCTGAACCAGTTGGGTTTAGAAAATCTCTGAGGATGGAGATGGCACAACCTCACTTGGTAAACAGTGGCACAGCTGGACTGTCCTCACTCTCCCAGCATCACTCAGCCCAGAGACAGGGTCCTCTGGGTGCTGGGGCCCTAAGGAGGGTTTGGTACAACCTGAGCATCCGAGCAGCATTGAAGTGAAAGTTTTAATCTTTGGAGACTTCCCAGAGGGACAGATGTTCCATCATCATCATCTTCTTCTCATTCTCATCAGCATGGTGCAGAGGTTTGGCCTGTGAAGCATGAGCTTTGCAAATGGTGAGCACAATTCAGGTTGGTGTTTGTAGGTGACGAGCTTCCCTTCAAATTAGCAGCATCAGTAAGAATAAAATTAAAACAGGACCAGTATAAACAGAAGGTCAGCTCACAAGCCAAGAAGAGTGCAGAGAAAAACAAGGCTAGCAGGAGGAACTGGTTTCTCCTGCCTCTGCAGAAACAACTTTGGAGAAAAATTGGGGGATGACATGGCACAAAGGTATTTATTGTTCTATATTATTCTTCCTATATCCCAAAGGAGGTGATGTAACCAAATGCAGGGCAGAGACTTTAATGGGAGGTGTGGAAAAAACTGGGAATATAGCTTCAGCAAGACAAATCAAAGTACTAAAAGATGAGGGGTTGGGACTTCTTACCTCTTTTTAACAACCCAAGAAGAAAAAGGAAGACCTGTTTAAACCCAAAGGGCATCTGATCTAAAAGGAAGTTTTGAGGAAAACTCTTTTTCTCAGCTCCATTTGGAGGAGCTGTAAGGCAGCTGGGATCAGGGTTGGGACTCCAACCCACCCCAGCTCACCCCAAGCACAGACCTGGGATCAACTTATTTCTAGAGACCCAAAAGGAGATTCAATATGAGGTTGTGGGGTTGGGGTTTTTTTTAGAAAACACACAAGCAAACTAACAAAAAAGAAGGAGCCTACAAAAATACATGGATTTCTGCAGTACCTTCCAGCAGCACATGAGATCTGTGTCTCTCTCTTTTATTTTTTAATAGCCAAGACTCCTTGGAAAACTCAGTCTCGATCCATTGTGGAGGTAAGCAAATAGCTGAGATCGTAACACAGAGGAAAGTGTAAATTATTTTGGGAAGGGGAAGAACAACAGAGATTTTGAAAATGAACTTCAGCACCAACACTAATAATAAACCATGACGATTCATCCCAGACCCACTTGGGAAGGGGGCCGGCAGCAAAGGAGAAAAACTGAGTTAAAAGCGAGATTATTTGGTAAATGGAAAGACTGAGGTATCTTGATTAGGGCCCAAGTGTGGGAAGTTATCTAAAAATAAACAAACAAATAAACCCCCAAAGCTCTGAAGATTCAGCACCATCTGGCAACTCTGGGTAAAGAGAAACAGCTTGCTGCTGTAGGAGGAATCAGAGAGCAGGGTTTATATATACACGTAGAGATGATGTATATCAAAGCAACGCACATCACCAACAGAGGTGGGTCCAAGGCTCAGAAGTCGAATCCAATCGAAGAAGACATCTGAAGTTACAGTTTATTTGGATGGATGCTGAGGTTTGGGATATTTTGTTTTACTTCTGCTCCAGCTTACTCCAAAAAGCTTCTCCCAGCTCGCCTTGTATGTTCCCGTGTCCCATGCCCTCATGCCGTCGCTCCATCAGGCAAGTTTGGTGGAAGAAAAGGGGAAAGCAAGTGGCATTTACCCCACTGGGACATTATAAGATGATCTTGGACCAGAAACAGTAACAGACCCAAGCAAACAGACCCACTGTGTATGCAAATCCTGGAGCAGCCACCATCTGAGAAGGGTACAGAAAATCCAACAGAAAACCACCAGAGCTGGAAAGGTGTTGAAAAACACAACAAGATGTGAATATATTGGCAGGAAAACCATCCTATGAAAAAAAACAAAAAACAAAACCAAACCAGATGTTTTTGCGAGTTTGCTGGGCTGAGGTGCCAAGTGCTGAGAGAGGCAATGCTCAGCTGTAGTCCCACTCCCCATCCCAGAAACATCAAGGGTCAGGGAGCTGTGCTGAGCCCCGGCCAGGAGACCTTGACCTGAAGCTAACTGTATATTGCTTAATATACATGATTTGTCTCTGAGACAAAAAATAAACTAAGATGGTGATGAGCTTTACTGGGACAGGCTGACCAGAGAGGTTGTGGAGCCTCCTCTGGAGATGTTCAAACCCAGCTGGACACTTTCCTGTGCAACCTGGTGTAGGGAACCTGCTTTGGCAGGGGGGTTTGACTGGACGATCTCCTGAGGTGCCTTCCAACCCCCACCATGCTGGGATTCTGTGTGATTCTGTGATTAATTCATTTCAAGATGGACATCATGACTCTCGAGTCTTCAGGAGAAGCAGTGGGAGCACATGCGAGTTGTGAACATGTCCCTTCACCTCTTTAGTTCCCAGTTCAGTTCCCTAAAATGAGGGTTGCTTCAAGGTGTGGAGGTTTTTTGGTTCAGCTATCACTTCCACAGCAGGTTGAACCGGTGAAGTGCAGCTGAATTGCTGGGCATGAGCAATTAAATGACATCAAATTAAAAAGTTAAGCTCTCACTATCTGAAACTGAGCACTTGGAAATTAATAGACACTTACAGCTTTAATTTCTGTTCCTCAGATCTCTAGCTGCAAAAGGGAGCAGCATCACTCCTGTCTAATTTCTTCGTCTAATTATATAGGATTACAATGCGTACAGCTCACTAGTGTTTGTGCATCAGTTGGATCTTCTGGTGAAACACCCCAAAGGCAGAGCTTCTGTATTCACTGCTGTGTCCGGGTGCTTTTTGATTAATAACATGTAAAGTACCATTCTGATGAGGATAAGAAGAACTATTGAGTGACTTCTCATTTACTGAATGAAAAAAACCCCGTATTGAAACAGAATCCCAGAATTGCCTGGATTGGAAAAGACCTTTAAGATCAGCAAGTCCAACCATGAACCCAACACTGACAAGTCCCCGACTAACCCATGTCCCTCAGCACTATGTCTACATGACTCTTCAATCCCTCCAGGGATGGGGACTCCACCACTGCCCTGGGCAACCCATTCCAAAAAACCTGTAATAAAAGACTGGTTTAGTACTTATCTACAAGAAGATGAAGCCCAGGATGACAAGAAGATCAAGTCCAGGATGCACAAGTGGCCTGAATTCTGGGACTGACTTTACAACCCTAAAATTTCCTATAAAAGACCCAAATTCCCTCTTGTGCTGTGATACCAATCCCAAGGTGGACCTCTCTTGAGTTGTCACTGCTCTTACAGCCACCACAGCTGATGGCCAGCAAATGTGCTGAGCCTCAGCTCCACCACAGGGGTCTTTGAGGGGGTTCACACCACATCCACCTTCCTCCACTTCTGTGCCTTTGAGGAATTATCCCCCAAATCAGTGTTTGGCAAGCACACAACCATAAGCTGGTTTTATCTGGGGGAAAACACAAAGCATCTCCAAGGATGGCAAAATTATCAGCCCTATGGAAAAGCAGCCCAGCTGTGCACGTGTCCCATTTTCCTGATAAGCAAATCTGGATGCAGCATCGTACTGTCCCCAGCAAAGCCGGGCATGCACCCAGTCACCAGCATCAACCAGTATTTACCATGTGAAACCAGAGAAACTCTTTCTCTGGGATGAGGTGTTGCTTCCCCACACCAGAGGTGACCAAAAAAAAAAGCTTAACTAGGTGAAAGGTTTGTATTTTACTACAGATGTTGATCTTGGGGGGAAAAAAAACAACATCAAGAACTAGTGCTTCTAATCACATCGTATAAGCATTAGGGAAGAAAATATTATTTTCAAGGAAAGCTGGGACATGGAACTGGGTGATCTTTAAGGTCCCTTCCAATCCTAACCATTCTATGATTTTGGAGTTCATTTTTTTCACACTGAGCCAAGGTTTCATCTCTGAGCAACTTTTTTGCTTGTGCATCTCCTGCTGGCAGCCAACATCCTCCCGGCAAAGCCTCCTGGCCCCGCTGGCAGCTCCATCACCTCTCCCCCAGCCCCACTTCACCCCGCGGGAGCTGCCTTTGTGTTTGGAGCGAGCGCAGCGGCTCGGCTCTGGCTGGGACTATATTTAGCTGCCGTGTGGCAGCATTTCCAGCTTTCTATTTTTGTAAATGCCGTTTCCCAGGGAAGAGGCTGAGCCGCCTCCGATCTGCGCCAGCACCGGGAGGCAGGAGCCGTGTCTTTGCTGAGCACAAGGATGATTGCACCCGTACCGCCGTGCAGAGATTGGCTCGGCGTGCTGGTTCATCTGGTGCCCACAGCTGTGCCACCAAGATCCCAACGCACATCCCATTCCCCTTCCCTTATTGCAACGTGTCCCACAGCTATTCCCCCTTCCCCTGGAAAGGTTTTCCTCCTCCTTATCTACATCTCCCCATTGCAATCACTCATGGAAAGGTTTTCCTCCTCCTTGCGTACATCTCCCCATTGCAATCGCCCATGGAAAGGTTTTTCTCCTCCTCACCTACATCTCCCCATTGCAATCACTCATGGAAAGGTTTTCCTCCTCTCGGCATCTCCCTGATGCCATCCTTGCTCTGGCTGTCCAGCTGGACACCATCTGCATGGGCCAGGGCACTACAGGGCTTAAGGTTGGGTCACACTCTGTTGCAGCAGTCGCTTTCTACCCACGTGGGGTTGCATGGAGGTAGCACATAAACACGGAGATATTATACAAAAAGCACAGCAAGGTGATGGGGAAACAACAGCAAATACATCCAGCATGGGAGTACCCGTACAAAAACCATTCACATGGCGGTTTGAGTTCCTTTCTTGGCAGACTAAGAGGTTTAGGCTGCACAAGACTATTTCTCAGACACCTTAAGAGCCATCTACCAGCAGCAGTGTCCCCTGGAAAGGCGACAACTATTTATTGTGGTTCTGGGACCACCAGCATGAGATCAAGAGACTGGGACAATTTCCCTCAGGGAAGCGTGGAGGCACCTGCCTCCCTCTGGGCACCTTCCACCTCACAGCAATGACAGTTTTGCAGTTTTCTCCCCAGGTCGTAACTCCAGCAACAGACTTTGACTGTATTTTCTTAACATGAAGAGCACTTTTATGACCATGCCATGATGTGTCAGCCTACTACAGCCCTGAAATACAGAGCATCACAACACGCCCGGCTGGTCTTTCAGGCTGTTAAAGGTATCTGAATCTCCCTTTTTTTTCCCATGTCTTTCATGCTGTGAGAGGTATGGAGGAATGCCCTGGCAGACCCAGACCCTGTGGGATGCCCATAAACAGCTGCAGCAAATGCAGCCAAGAGAGGAAAAGGAGAAAAGTGATCTTCAAATACCAACACACCTCTGGGACCCAACCAGCTCCTTGCAGGGGTTCTCTCTAGCGCAGCATCTCCTCGGCCTGAGAAAAAACTCCTTCTCTCTGAACTTGTGCTCAACAGACTCTGGCCAGATAAGTAAAATATCCAGGAGAGCCTCTCATTAGTACTTTGTCCTCAAGGTTTGCCTGTTTTTCCCTTTCTCAATATTCAACAGGCAGCAGCTACCTGAAAGAACATCTCAGGGCTGAAGCTGGTCTTCCTGGCTGGGACAGCTTTATCCCACCATCACAGATATTCCTCAATATTCCTAAATATTAGTTATGCCAGCACAAGTGATGGGATTAAAGAGAGAGATGGAGATTCTTACAGCGATGCTCATTGCCTTGGATTGGCCAAGCAGGAGCTGGAGTTGCACAACAAAGGGCCACCCAAACACTTTGGGCCACCCAAACCCCCTCGCCATCCAAACACTTTGTTTTGTCCTGGGTATCTGAAGAGGATGTATGCCAGCGATATCACAGCATATCAGCGTGGGAACAGAATTTAGGGTTGCTTTTTGTTGCCATGAAGGAAGAAAATCCCATGCAGGGCAGAATTTGCTCGCTACCTCTGGTTTTTTGGAGCCAAGATCCTGGCCCACGGCAGGATAATTCAGCCCGTACGACTGAGTGACTCATCCAAAGTATGTGAACAGAGTGGTGCTGTCAGGCTCAGGCATGAGAACCGGAGGAACCTGACGCTAAAAATCCAGCTCAGCGATGACTCTGAGCCCTCTTGGCCTGATGGGCCAGCACATAGGAACGAGCCACCGCCCAACGCGCCATTAGCATCCAGCCAAGCCGAAAGGGAGAAGCAACCCAGCTGAATTCAGGCTCACCAGACTATTTTTAAAAGCTTACTCGCCCTTCACAACTTTGTGGTGTAAATTCATTCACTCCCAAAGCACGCTGGTGCCTCTCAAGATGATACAATTAACCCAGCACCGTCTCAAAGCCGTATTTAGTTCTTACACTGTTTTCACACGGGAACGTGCTCACAAGGACTGGCAGTTTGCTCAGGATGCCGACCTCTTTCTGTCGGAATTCAGCCATAAGTGGATCACCACCTTCCAGCAGATCATTGACCTTTTGCAATCATTTCAGAAGGTGCACATTCCCTCTTGCAATCTGGTTTACCTGCAGTAAAAAACAGAGGTGGGGAGGAGCAAGAAAATTCTGCCCTGGATTTTTCTTTCTTTTTTTTTTTTTTGCAATCAATCAACCCTAAATCCTGTCCCCAAACTGATGTGTTATGACATCCATTTCAATCGCACTCTGAGATCACTGCTCCATGGTGTACATACTTTAGGTATTCCTAAATTCCATCACTTGTTTGCTTTTTTCTTTCTATCCTTGCTAAATTATCCTTGCTAAATTATCCTTTGGGTTTATGAATATTTATGTTGTCTCCCGTTCCTTGCAGGACCCACAGTTCATATATAGACCAACCATAGGGTGAGCACCCTATGGGTCCAGTGTTTTCCAGTATCCCCACAACCAGCTTGCACATGGTAGACAACCAATGCCCTCATCCAATGTTGCTCCATTTGGTATTTCTGTGCTCAGGCTTGGGCTTGCTCTTCCATCTGGGATCTCAAGCAAACCACACAGAATCCATGGATATCACCTGTACCTTAATGGTTCAAGATATCCACAAAGCCTAACATTTCAGCTGCAAAGCAGCTAAAATTTTAATTTAGAAACTTAAAATAGACCATACATACTCCTGGGTGCAGAAAGGTGGAACACATCCCAATCTGCAACGTGTGTTTACAGCCCAGAGCTTTTCACCAAGCATCCATTCACTGTCCTGCTCCTGCACCTCTTCCCAGGGAATCAGCAGGTCATGCCAGCTGGACAAGCCCCATCAACACCATCATTTCTCCTCAATGCTGGGGTTTTGTGCAAAGGGGTCTGTCATCGAGCCATGGTTACCTTAGTCTATGCTTGTAATAGAAAATGGAGCCCACACAGACCCAGTAAAATATTGTTAAATTTTCTGGCCCCACCACAAAGTCTACTCGTCTGTCTCTCCATCACTCACAAGCATCTGAGGAGAGAAAAGTTGTGCTCTCTTGATCCCAGCGAGGAAAACATGGAAAAGCCAGAAACCACCTCAGTATTTAACACTGGAGAGTCCATTGTACCTTCCCCTGCTCAGATACTGTTCTTTCCCCCCTTCTACTTCTCCTCAGATGACGTTTCTTCTCATGTTATTCCAGCACTGATACCAGGCTCCTTTGATGCCCTGAAATTCCCCAAAGAACAATACTCAACTTTCACACACAACCCTTATCTGCATGTATATATTCCTCCTCTCTGCCTCCAAGGAATAGTTTCCTATGATCTTCCAATGTTTATTTAGGTCATTTTTGTCTCAATCCAATTTTCTTTTTGGAGAAGAAAGCCTGCATATGTTTCTTCAGATGTCACTCTCCCTCCTGCACAGTCACAGTAAATACACAGCTATGAAGTCTTTCCTCCATGTAAACATTGAAATATAGTGAAAATATCCCAGTTATCTTCAAGAGTTACCCTTGGGGTAGCCGCTCCCCTTGAAGTCTGTGTTAGCTTTAGCGTTCACTTCAATTAGCAGCATTAACCCAACACCGAGGCAATTTCCAAAGCCTCCACCCAAGTTTCTACTACTAGGTTTAGCTTCTCCCAAAGTCTCCAAAGACATAATCAGCACATTTCATGCGAGTGCAGTGGTTCACTGTATCCATAAGAACTTAAAAGATGCTTTTTATACATCTGATTTCAGCTAAGCTCAACCCTCTGGATACGAAACCGTTCAAGAGCGGGAGCTGTCCTGCTTCTCCCTGGGTAAGGTCTCCCTGCCTCGATTACCGGTTGCCCTGCTACAACCAGCCACTACCAGATTACAAAGGAGGAAAACAAGGCTGTGTTTTGTCTAATTATCAGGCAGGGAAAGTTATTTGGAGGCTGCCAAGTTGGTATGAGAGAGCCCGCTGAATTTCTGATGGTTTCCACAATTTGCCATGGCCCAGGTATCACTCACACACACATAACCAGATTGTTCTTCAGTAAAACAGCCTCCAGCAACACCCAGCCCAGGAGGAGGAGGGTTCACTCGCTGCCTTTCCACTTCCTGAAGCCAGAGGGGCTGGAGAAAAATGGGGCTGGAGCCAACTTTTCCCATGTGGGATGAAGAGGACAAATAAGCATCCTTATGATTCAGCTCACAGGCGTTGGGAGATGCTAAATTCCTGCCCAGGGTTGCTGGTCTTTTGTAGGCACTAATCTGCTGACATGGCAACTGGATCCACTTGGGTGGATCTTCGGATAAGCACAAATTTCCATGGCAAGAGGCTGTGTGGGCAAAAAAAAAAAACCCCTTCGTGCCAACAGAGCCAGGTGCCAAATTTTGCTGGCAGTAATCTCTTGGTGAAACCACTTATCTGAGAAGGCAGGAGGAAGCTGGCTCCAGTTCTTTGCATAATTAAAGGCCTGGTGCTCTGGGCATGTACCTTTAGAGCAGAAAGCTTATTCTTCTACTTCTCAGCTCCCAGGGAAACATGACTTAGTTAGAGTGACTTGGAAATGTATAGGACCGAGATCTATAGATCCCTCACTTGCCATCTGATAGGTCCAGCACCAGCTCTAAGCCAGGTCCGTTTTGGTATTCACATCCATGCTGGTAGGAGCAGAGCTGATAATTCAGCCATGGGTATGAGCCTGTGAGATGAGTGTTTACATCTCATCACATAATCTAACAGCTGCTTTAAGTTTTAGGAATAAATAGTTCTATATTAATATATATATATATATGTGTGTGTGGGTGTGCATAAAAACACACAGGTACAGATGAGAGATGGGGTTGTTTATATCAAAACCAGAATTAATAAGCAAAAAAAGAGTATACTTGAGTATCTGGGGATGTTTCGCTGTGGTCTCTCGGTGGCTTGCCCACTGGAAGTGATTTCTAGCCAAGAGATTTTACTGTAAATGTTCATTTTTTCACCTAGAGAAAAGTATTTATTTAACAAAGCCCCTGGGAAGGAATAAAGCTTGGACTGTCCTCCTTACATGAAATAATTGATTTTTAAAGGGTTTTTTTTTTTTATTTCTCAAGTGGGCATGAGTGGCCAAGTTTAATAATCTCCTTCTTAACTTCCATTTGTAACTTGTCACAGTAAGGTGTGAAAAGGTCTCCTTGTACTCTCTGTTGGAGAGCAAGGCAAAGTCTCTGAGCTAAAAAACCTGTCACTATGTTGAAGCTCTGCTATCTGCTTCAGCAGCTCCACGACATGGGCTCTTGGCTTCTTTCTCACTGTTCAGTTTTACTATTCATGCTCCCTGGTTTTGGCATGGTTGCTCCTCCTGTGAGCAACCTGATCTAGTGGAAGATGTCCCTGCTGATGGCAGGGGGGGTTGGAACTAGATGATCTTTAAGGTCCCTTCCAATCCTAACCATTCTATGATATTCCTGCAGTTTTTACCCACTTTCCTTAATTTTTTGCCTGGAAGCTTTGCCAAGAGTAGATCCCTACGATGCCTGTGTAGGGACAGGTGGCCTTTCCATAAGGCTGCGATGAGGAAGGCAGCAGTTCCAATCAAATATAGGTGCCCAAATTTTGGAGGAGAGACTTTTAAAGAGAGACTGAAACCCACTGAGCTGAAGACCAGCATCTTCATGGCTCACCAAGGTGCTCCTGCTACTACGAGCGTTAAAACTTGCACTGTTTTAATGTCCTCCTCAAAGTGCTAAACTAGCCGAACATTTTCTGGATGACTTTATCAAAAACATCAAGTCTGGACATCTTTTGGCTCTGCCTTGTTGGAGCAGCGTGAGGGTCTGACCAAGCTGAGCCAGCGCTGCTGATGGGAGATGGGGCTAACACATGAGCCCACTCGCATCGCTCTGAGCTCCAGGAGGAGTTCCCTGCAGGATAGGTTTGTGCATCTCTGAGAAGATAGATTTTCCCAACCTGCTCCCCAGCGTACGCTTACCCTTCTGCGTACGATGCTGATGAACTGCCCTCGTAGGCTCACTCAAGCAGACAAGCTATTTTTGCATGAGTAACCCTGAAACTCTTGACTTGATTGAAAAGTCTGGCGATAAGAAGGTTGTGCTCAGCATCCAAATGGAGCCATAATTTTACTGCTGGGTAGTTTATATTCAGGCTCTGCTGCTTAAGGACACAGCTATAGGATCAATGATGTTAAGAAAGCAGCAAATTAACCAACAACTCATTTATAACGTCAATTCTGCCCAGAAAAATGACTATTATGGTCGGTGCTGGAACAAACCTGATTGTTCAAGTGGGTTGAAATGTATCTTCTGTGATGTCCGATCCCTGCTGAGGTACTGTGGATAGCAGTATGGAGAAGCGTTACCACAGGCAAGTGTTAGATATCATCTGGATGACTTTGTCTTTACAAGATGGTATTGGCATATCTGCAGCAGCGGTGTGGGAGGACGTGAGACCTTGATGCCAGAGTCAAACCCTGCCCTTTAACAAGCATGATATTTCCACCCCGCTGGCTGCCAGTGCACGGGAATACTCTGGCATCACACATACAGAGGTGGGTACTGGAAACATCCCCAGCACCCTCCAGTGAATTACTCATGTTGTAGCTCATCAGCCTGCAAACACACGTCAGGTCGCAGCAGAAACATGAGACACGGCAACGGTCAGCAGAGAGATTGTGTTAACAAACACGAATGCACTTAGGCCTCATGCCCCCCACTCTCTACTCACAGAGCTGGGAGTGCCAATGTCTCGTTGTCGTGTGCTGAATTACTGAGGGTCCAAGCTTCATTTGCTTGGGGTGCTTTGGGGAGGATGGAGAGCGTGCTCCTGGTATTAGTGCAGATGTAGGCTGCTGTGAATGAGCTGAATTAGTCCACTTGCCAACAGAAAACAGCCAGCAAACACAGAGATTGCACCTCAACAGACCATCAATCTCTTCTTAGACAAAGTTGTCTTCCAACTGGTGGCTCACCTTTGGAATCTGTAGGTGGTTTTGGTTCTTCATAAGCATTTACAGTTGCATTTATTAATAGAAGTTGATTGGCAATGAACTTATTCAAGTTTCAACATGACTAACCTAGTCAATACACCAACTTGGTGTGGGGAAGCCTCTATCTGATGAACCATCAGCTGATGTAGGTTGCACTGGTTGTTCCCTCATTAGCTCACTGCTCAGCTGTGCTGATACAACCCTTCTGGTGAGCATGCTCTCCAAGCAGCTTGCAGGACTCCTTGTTTACGTCCAGATCACTTCAAAAGCACCAGCTGCACAGAGGGAATAGAACAAGGCTCCTGGCTTTTTGTTTGCAACCCCTTGAGTATAAATCTTGGGGAAAACTGGTCTGCAGACCAGAGTTGGTCTAGGAAAGATCATGTCTCATCAAAGGTGAAGCTCATTGGCAGATGTACCATCACTTGGTTTGCATGCCAAGATGCTACAGACCAAACGTGAATCTCCAAAGTGTATTTTGCAGAGAGTAAACATGAATGCTTACAGGTTTACTCTTTCTGTTGACATACACCTCTTAAGTGCTCAACCAAGGTCTTAATCTCAACCTGGTTAACAGAAGAAATGGCAATCCCATCTGAAAAGCCTTTATAAATGTAAAAGACTAAAGGAACAAGACAGCACCAGCCAGCAAGTGAGGCTGCCGGGCACTGACACCATTGCAACCAACACTGTGGAAGCGGCAATGGCAAGAAAGACCTTGTGGACCATGCCATCATCTTCAAGTCTCACAAAGGTGAGAAGGAAAGACG
>NW_010290812.1:1075-22363 GCF_000700745.2 Antrostomus carolinensis | reverse complement strand
AGCAGGGAGACAAGGTTACAGCAAAACAGGCTAGGTCGACTGGGCAAGGTGGGAATTCCTTGATATTCATAGTGAATATATAGTTCCCTAGAGTCCTCAATATTCTCCTCCTTAAACCTAACTGCCACTGTGGTGCCAGCATGGACGCAATCTAACAGTGTTTCAAGCCATAGAGCACCTTCCCTCTGACTCCAACGGCCTCTACACCCTTTGCTGATGAACGCACTGAAGTGTACAATGAGTTATTCATGTCTTCCTGGTTGGGAATACAAGAGCCCTAGAGCATTTCCAAGCTGCTTATCTCCAGTTGTACAGCTTGTGGGCTGCAAGGTCATGAGCAGAAACCCAGCGGAGGTGACAATCCTAGGATAAGAGCTCAAACTGGCACGTACCTGCCTCAGCTCTGGGATGCCATTACTGGATGTTGGTCCTTCCATAGAAAGCGTGCGGCCTCCAGCAGGTCCTTGCAGCCATCAGAATGGGAATGGCTCCAAAAGGGGACACTTAACAGATGAAAGATGTTTGTTTTCAGCATCATCTAGCTTAGATATGATAATCCTTTTTGTCATCCCTCAAACTTGGAAGCAACTGTGTAATAAGGCCCGACAGGGAAACTGTCAGAAAAACGGGCAAGCAGATGACTGCTGTCAAACAGTTGACTTCCAAGTCCCCTTAGGTCTCTATTAATTCATTATTATGCACTTTTGCAATCAGTCTTCTGATCCAAAGAATGGATGACATAAGCATACACCATGTGAGCAAGTTTTAGTTCAGTCTAGCCCAGCCATCCTCTGTCACCTCCAAAATCACACACTGAATACATGCACACCTTCCTGAAGAAGTCTGATCACAGTCATGACCATGTGTAGCCAGTAGACCCAAATTGTTGTGCATGGGAGCACAGATTCCCTGGAGGCAGAAGGAAAAACTGGTTTTGCTCCATGAAAATGGACAGGAGCTCTAGAAGGTTTTGAGGTCAGAAACCCTCCTTTTGCTGGTACCAAATTACTGAAAAGTCCACAAACTAAATGCAACCAACAACAAAGGTTTCTTCTACCCACAGCCCAGTTAATTCTACCCATGAGCAAGCTGAAATTGGCCTGATGAGCCTGTCCCCAGGATTATTTCACCACCACTTGACCTTTTTGGTCTAGAAAGGTGCTTACCTTGTCTCAAGTTTCTGAGGGTTTTCGTTACAACCTGCTTCTTGGTTATTTACTGTGCCTGGGGACAAAAAAAAAAAGAGACACATCACCAAAGTTGTCCACAAAAGGCAGAGCAACACCTGCTTTGGAATTGTCCCTAAGATGTCCCTGTCCTGTGCAGGACAGATTGATGTGACACCCATTCCCACCCAAGTGGAACAAATTTAGTCAGCTTCTGTATCCTAAGCAATTCATGAGTGAAGCTAGGAGCTGATGTAGAGTGAATCAAGTTGTTTTAAAAAATACCTCTTACAGTAAGAAGGAAAACTTAAGATTTCTGTTATTCCACTCCCTTGTACGCCAAGGCAGTAGAGTACAACCACCCCTCATCTTTTCTTTTTTCTCTAGTGGAGGATTCAGTGGGAACTCTGACACACCAGACCAAGCTACAGTGAAAAAATTCACTGTTGTCTTACAGCTGACAGCAAAGACATTTATTTTACATTAGAGACTGATGCACAACTATGTGTTAGTTGACATCTCTACCATGTTGATGTTAGTGTTGAGTTTGAAGGATCTTCTCTCCACAAGTTGAAAACACAACAGAGAGGTAGGTCGAGTCTGATGAGCCCTGTAAAAGCTTTGTAGCATCACCTACACCCACTGTGCAGAAACACCTCCATAAGAAGGGTGCATTTTTACTTTGATTTTGTTTTTTGAACAGCATTTGAGTACTCAGAAGTGCTGTAAAATCTGAGTTTCAGCAACGCCACCTGCAAAGAAAGAAACGTCCTAAATAGCTTCTGAACAGGACGTGAGAGATTCCCAAATCATGAACAAACAAGGAAAAGTAAAACAAGCTTGCAAAAAAGCAATGCTTATATTGAAGCATAATGTTTCTGTGATTTAAAACCTCTTTTTATGGCCTTGAATGGACCAATGGGGCCATTATCTTATTAGTTCTGATGATGGAGGATGTACAGGACACCTTACAGGTGATTTTGTTTTCAGCTATTTTGATATAGATGTTGGTAACACAGGGATTTGGGGCCAGCCTGGTTTTGGAAGAAGTCCTGTCTTCTTCATTTCAGCTTTTTATTGCTAGAGAAGATACATCTGTAGAGCCTTGAAAATTTGGAAATTCAGACTTTGCTCCACTGAGGAGACGAAACAGTGCTGGAAAAATCAAAGGTGCTGATATGTGCATTATTCATCATATGGATTGACACATCCTAGTGCACATGGCATACAGATGCAAGTGATAATCTTCATTTCATTGTTCACATAACATCTTTTCAGCTTAAAAAAAAGCTCAGCAAAGCCCATGAGATCATGACTGGAACCTAAACACTAAAAAGTTTTCAGCCATGATAACACTTAAAGAATCAACTTCCAAAGAGCAAGGCAGGAGAATGGAAATGAGACAAGGTTTCCTTCTCACCACTGCTTTGATGGACAGCATGAGCCTGCGACGTGTCTTGTTTCTGCATCATCCAAAGCGGAGCTTGTGGAAAAAGCAGGGGTTTGAGATCATTTATTTGAATTCTCGGCAGCTGCTCGGTTCAGCCGCGCTTGAACCTCTCACTTATTCTTTGCAAGTCATCTGTAAACAGCCAGGGAAAGGGATTTTTGTTCTGACAAAACGTTTGGGAAGTGTCTCAGTGTACTAAATATCCAGATTTGTGCATGTGCAAAAATGTATTTGTTCTTCCATTTGCAGAACCTCCCAAGCATCAATTCACAACTAGCAACCGCGTGCTTTGAAAATTGCCACTGCTGAAAATGGGTGTTGGGAGTTACTATCTGTGTACTTACAGAAAAGTACATTCAAAACCCTAGATGATCAGTGAAATAAGGGGGTTTTTGGTCCTTTGTACAACTATCAGATATTACTTGGAAAAAAAAAAGCATTGTTTAAAGTTCCCTGTCACAGTGTAATTCAAAGCTCATCTGCTTGTGGGGGCAATTCAACAAATTCCTTGGCTGATGTCCAGGTCTAACATGTCCCCCTGCTCGCTGTACCTTTCTCCACGCCTGCCAGCATGACTGCTGTACCAGATTTAGCAGCCTGCCACGTGACAACAGGCTGGTCGCTGTGCTCATTCAGAAATCCGTGCCTGTTTTTTGAATCCAGTCATTTAGGACGTCCTCCTCTGCATCGTACTAATCGCGACGTACGTCACCAAGGCAATGGTCCAGTGAAATCCAACCAAGATTGCCAATGGTGTTCCCAGCTCATTATTTCCACATATCAGCTGCACGGAGCAGTTTCAATGCTGCAAACGGGGTATAAAACCCCAGGGTAGCTGCAGAACAACAAAATTCACCTTACCTACATTTGTGCCTCATTATTCCCTGCCTGTGCATGTAGGTTCCTTTCTCCCCAGGCTTTAGGGAGAGCTGCTCCACAGCCTGATCTCTTCTCATGCAAATAAGAGCACTGGGTGCATGAATAAGCAAAGAAGACTGTGTTTTCCTCCCGCTTTAGAGAATTCAACCCATCTGGTAGCAGAAATGATGTTACTTAGGTGATGGCATAGGGCAGGAGGGAGGAATAGCAATAGACACAAGAGATGTGTGTGAAAGCGGAAGGAACACATCCAAACTATTTTCCAAGCACTTCAAATACTAATTAGCAAGTCAAGATGCAACGAGGACAGCAGGTAAAATTAAGCAATTAATTTGGCTGCTAAAGCTGCCGGGCTTGCTGTGGTACAATCAGTGCCTTTGTATGGCACCAGACAAGGGATCTACAGTCATGGCCACCCTCTCTCCGTCCCAGTTCTTATGTTTTTCTGCAACGTGATGGTGTCAGTTCATCGTTAGAACAAGAGGAAGGATGTCTCTCTCCAAAAAAAGCACAGCTATGTTTAAATAAGGCATAGCTCTTCCTTTCCCTTTGCCCAGGGCACAGCGGGCACAGAAGTAGCAAGAAACACAAGCTGTGAGATCTTGGTCAAGGAGGTTGGAGCTGCCCAACCTGGTCTGGGTTGATGTCTTTATGGTGTATTTCTTGGAACTTCAGCAGAAAAGCTATATAGAAGTTTCCACTAATAACATTTTGGTTTTGTTGCCTTTCTTTCTATTTGAAGGAGAAAAAAAGACTCCAGAAAGGTAGAAAGCAATGAGGATTTTCCCCATCCTTCAGACGCAACGTAGGAAGAAGGATTTGCTCATTCACAGCATGATGAATCACATCATCAGACCACCACAGCCTGATCACCAACTTTTCCATCACTTCACAAAAAAAACCCTGTTGGATTGGCCACCGGAACCACCTCAGCCTGTGGTCTCACAAAAGGTTGCCTGCTGCCTCTCTCATGCCTAGGTTGGCCAAGTTTTCAAGCAAAATCATACCCTAAATAGCAAAGGTGGTGTAAACATTCGGCTCTGCCTGCTTCAGGAATTTGCAAATCCCTCAATTAATTTGGGATCAGTGGGAACTCCAGTACATGTTGCCCACAGATGCTGCTGTTGGACACCTTTACTTTGGAGATATCTTGTCCTAGTCACTGCAGCTGAAAGGATATTAGAACAGGAGGAGTGCTGGTCTAATTTGATGGGGGAAATCTCTACGTTCTGGTGAGTTGGGTTTTTTTTTAATATATACATCTTCAACAGAAGCTGTCACAACCAACACAACTTCTCTGATAAGGTCAGGGTGGGGAACAAGTGAGGATTGTCAATGGGTTAGTTGGACCATTTACCGCACATAAAATCAGCAGTGGCCAATGCCTGATGAGTGAAACCATATCATGAAGCAAATCAACAAAGGCTTTAGCTTGTGTCAGGCACTGACTAACCGTGCCAGGGAAAAAAGATGTTTTCCATGACAACAGGAGATGTTGCAAAATGACAGATGCTCTATGCAAGTGGAAAAATTCTTCTTCCTAAGCCAGAGTCCACTTCATAGTGCCCCTCCTTCCTCACTCACTGTCTTCTGCTTCAATATGTGGGTCTTATATGACAATTAGGTCTTCCAGTGTCCTCTAAGCCATGCGAGCAACAGGTCCAGTATTTTCCACCTTTTTCTGTAAGAAAGAGAAGGGAACCTGCAGGTGGGCTTGGGCTGCTGTCCAGTTCAGCTCTGCTCCAAGAGCTGAACTGGAGGTGGCATGTTGTGATGTGCAGCCACTTGAAACAGTGAAGATGCAGTTGAGAGACAATTGATTGACAAACGATCTACCCAACCTCACTGCTGCCATCTCTTACGTTTCCTTGGAGGTGGCAATTGTTGCCCTTCTACATCCTCATCTATCTCCAGGACAGCAGTTTGCCTTATTTCTGAGCAGAGAACCCCTTTTGGTTGCTTCTTGCTCCAATTTCAAGGATCACCATGGTCCATGTCCCCAGTTGCTTTTCTTTATAGGAGACCAGCTCCTTGGTAAGTAAATCCAGACATTTGGCAGCTCACACATTTGTTGGCGAGGTGGATCCCTCCTGCTTCCTTTGGTGTGGTATCACCAGCCCAGTTGTTTCTCCCTGGTTTCCCTCCAAACGCATCACCTAACATGGTGGTCTGACTCATTAGGTGTGGTAAAAGTCTCTGAGGGATATACGAATACTGATCGGGCAGTTTCTGACAGCTGGTCACTTCCTGTTCCTCATGAAGGTGGGGAGATGTGCTGGACATGCACTGCCCCTGAGCCATCCCCAGTACTTGCACAACAGGAACAAAGCCAGAGTCTCTTGAATTGAGTGAATCCATCGGGATTTAAAGACAGCACTTGGACAACTGAACTTGCAATAGCCACCCAGTTCCAGGAGATGCTGCTGTGCTTTCAACTAAAGGCCTGGAGGAGATGCACACAGAGCATGGGAATTGCAAAGAGCTAGGGAAAGCATTGTGAACACTCTTGGAGCAAGTAGCGTTGGAGAGCACGCAGGCATGGGTAAAATCACCCCACAGATGGGGCAGTTCTGTGAAGCAGAGACACAGGAAGCCTCTATCAAAAAGCAGGCGGGTGGTAGCGTCAAGGGTTGAGTTCCCATTTCCAGACATCTCTTGTGCCTTAGACCTCAGACTGTGTTACCTCTTCATATTTGTTGGTCTGATGCCAAGTAGAAGACAGGGCACTGCTTTAAATAAAAATTAAGTTCTCAATTGCCTTTTGACCTACAGTAAAAAAAACCTCCCAAGCTTTCTAGCCCACCTCATGGCCAGTTAAACACAACCCTCTAGAGAAAAAGACAACAGGAGATAGAGACACTTCTCCTAAGCTTTTAAGCAAAAGCCTGGATTGTCATTTTTCCAAGGCTAGGAGCAAAGTCTCCAGGAGCACTGGAGAAGAGAAAGGGCTCAAGTACAGTGTGACTGGAGGAATCGTTGACATGACCAGATGTCCTCATTTCACTGGGTCTGTCTCAGCATGCCAGCAAGATTAGTCAGCAGGCTGCTGTGGGGTTTGCTCGGGGCAGAGGGTTTGCGCTGTCTTCTGTCGCCCCCACCCAGGCTGCAGCCCTGGGAACGAGCTTGTTCCCAGCTCCCAGCAGGAGCCAAGGACAGACGTCTCTTTGCAGGGTCATTGCCCATGCTCGGGGTCACCCTGCATGATTCAGCTTGAGGGGCTTGCCTCCTACATTTGTTTGTAATGACTGGCTACCCTACAAGTGGAAATAAGGACAACCAGAGGAAACAGGAGCACGTAGGGTTGCTTTGCTCCCATGTCTACCCTGTGTGCACAGAAGGGGCTTCAGCACTGCATTGTCAACACCCAAGAAGACTTGCAGACCAGAGAGCATTGGCAGCCCAGAGCATTGCAGTGACTTGTTTGATGCTGGCTTGCTCTGCTGTATCATCTCCATTCACCATAGCATCGCTGACCCTCTCCTTCCTCCCGAGAGGGCGCAGGACAGTATCTGCAGTCCTATCACCAGTGAGGAGAAGCACCAGAGCTCAGCACTACTGCAGCTGCTGTCTTCAACTCACACACATGATCTGTTGGTAAAGCTGTTCCCCTGAGTCATACCTTTATCCAACATGGGCCACGGGAGCCAAAATCCCTTTGAGAGCAATGGAAAGAACGTTTGGGGTAATGAAATTCTTCTGGTGAGTTGCACTCCCTGCCCCAAGGAGATTGCCATCTCATCTGGGGACAAGCACAGATGTTACAGCAAAAGTTGAGAAAAGATGATGATGAGAAAGATCTTATAGCAGCCTTCCAATACCTGAAGAGGCCTACAAGAAAGCTGGGGAAGGACTTTTCATAAGGGCAGTTAATGACAAAACAAGGGGAAATGGGTTTAAGCTGAAAGAGGGGAGGTTTAGATGAGATATTAGGAAGAAGTTCTTCACTGTGAGGGTGGTGAGACACTGGAACAGGTTGCCCAAGGAAGTTGTGGATGCCACCTCCCTGGAAGTGTTGAAGGCCAGGCTGGATGAGGCTTTGAGCAACCTGGTCTAGTGGAAGGTGTCCCTGCTGCTGGCAGGGGGGTTGGGACTGGATGATTTTTAAGGTCCCTTCCAATCCAAATCATTCTATGATTCTATGATGATAACAGACGTGGACACATGGGTTGCTCAGAGGGTTGAGTCAGCATTCATTTGCCTGCAGCGTAGAGGATGGGTACACTGACATAGCTGTTTGAGAAGCCAACTGCACTCCAACATCTAAGCCCTTTAAAACTCGATTTAATTTAGCGCTGCTCAGAGGTAAGGAAAACTCATGCAGGGTTTTCCCAGGTAAAGAGGGATCTGGGCTGTCTGGTTCCTCTACATCCAACCACTTGTGTGCAGAATTATACACACAGCCAGGGTCACCATGCACAGCCAAGTACCTGCAGCACACATTGAAGGTTATTATTAGAAAGGAGCTGAGTGCCTGACTACTAATGCAAAAAAAAAAAACAAACAAAAAAAACCAATAGTGTCTAGACACACATCTGACAGCAGCAATTCTTCAGCCCTGCTCAAGATTCTGGGACAGAGGGGAATCGACGTGTTGGGGGCACACCACCACCTTGTTTTTTGCCCAATATAATTGCTTACTGCAGATGGGAGAAAGCGCTTAAAAATTCTGAGCACCTTCATCTTTTGCGCCGAGCTTTGATCCCTGAATAGAAAGCACTCCTCGAGACAGAGCCTGGCTGCTGCTTCCTCTCTAGCCATCCCTTAACCTTCTGGTTTCTACTAAGAATATGTCAAAAAAAATAGACTAGAAATATGACTAAGATGTGTCAAAAATAATGGAGAGCAAGGAGAAAATGCACTGTTTTTAAAGCACTCCAGTTTTGTGACTCAAACCAGCTGTGGGCACAAGGAATTAAACATCTGCTGATCTACTTGAGGAGCACAAGGGCTTGAAACCTCCATTTGCTGTTACTTCTGCCCATCCCAAATAGCTGCACCTCAGGACAAGGACTGGTGCAGAAGTAGCAGTTGGTTCCAAAAGCATGGCATGGGAAGAATTAATGGAAATGCATACTTTTTGGTGACCTCTGCATCGGCATGCTCTGAAACATCAGCCAGAAAAGCATGACATAGGGGTAGTGGTGAGCAAACATTGGGGCAGCCCCAAGTGCCAACGTTGAGCAACCAGGGTTCATGCTGGGCATCTGGATCGGGGTTCATTTTAAAAGTATTTGCACGCACTGAAGTGCCTTAGAGTTCAAAACAGCCTTAAGGATGTTGCAGAATTGGAGATGCAGCTCCAGAGGCTCCTGGTCTGTACTGGATCAAATAGCTCTAATGAAACAAGGACATGAAGGGGGCTGTTTGATCTTTAGTGAGCTCCTTGGTGAGGTTTCAGCTCACACTAACTATCACTCTTCCAAGCAGCAGCTACTTTCTGCAGGTCAAAAGCTGGGTAGGTCAGGCTTGGCCAAGGCACAGCCGAGCACCAGCTCCACTCAATACAAATCTTTCTGATAAAATGAGAAAAATCCCTGTTTCCCAGGGCTGGCTCCACCTTCAAAAGAGTCATCATAGCTACATAAAACAGGACTCAATTGTATGCTTTGGTGTAAACTTTCCCAAGCTCCACCACTCCAGGTTATAGTGCTGGAAAAAGACCTTCACACACCTCTGAACCAGCCCAAGAGCTGGTTACTGAACTGGAGACAAGCAGAATGGAGATTAGTGTCAAAGACAGCATTCTCCCCGTGTGTGCTTTACTCTCCAGAGAGCTGCACTGGGTGTATTCCAGCACTTTGGTTTTTTCCCTCCACCCTATAACGCTGGACTGAGAACACTGCTGTCAACCTTGCGCTAAGTTGCAACGGGGGTGGATTTGGACAGATGGATGCTCAGCCCCTCCACTGTGTCCTGCCATACTGAAAAGCCCATATTTGGAACGGGCAGGCTTGAAAACACCTTTGTCACCTGCTGACATCTCTTTTTTTGCACACACACAGGCACCTACAGGCCTAAGAGGCGTCTTTACCCTTCGTTGATGAACAAATGAAGCAATTAATGGTAAAGGATTCCCTGCCACATGCACGCAGGTGCTCACAGACATGGATATCCTTGCACACCCAACACAGAGCAAAGTTCTGAGGAAGATCTGACTTCACAACAGCGTCTGGCCCAGGACACTTAACTTATGTGACAAAACCAGAAGCTGAGTATCAACTATTACAATTAGATCTTGATACTAAAGATTTTGTAATTAGAAGCACGGACAAAAGGGAAACCAGCTCTACCTCACAGCAAACTCCTGTGCCTCTTCCTGAGACTCCCTAATTACTACTATTTTTAATTGCATATTTATACCACAGACTATTTCTTTCCCTTTAAGGACACAGAAGTGAAATCAGTTTATAATATTTCTACATCTTTTCATGGAGGTGTTGAAGTAACTGCCTGCTCATTGGGACTTTTTAAAAATGTATTTTAGGGCAGTAAAAAAAGAACTTGATAAATACCAGAGAAATTAAAAGTCAGCATCTCCTCCCAGCTGGGAGATTTCAGTGTGGGGAAGGGAAGGAGCCCAGCTTGCAAGGTAGGAACAGGGCTTGAGGCCCTGACCACACGAGTCCATAGCTTCTTCTTTTCAATCCTTCATAAATTTGTTATCAAACTCTGCTTTGGTCCAAGTTCTGGGGTCTCTTCCAAGTCATACTGGCCTCATATTTGGATTTATTGATGTTATATACAAGAACGTGTATCTGCAAACTGTTACAATACACTGGGTTTAATGTAAAGCCTTCAATGTCTACATAATGCAAGAAAAATCAGCTTTGACATAACAATGCCTCCTCCTCTGCTCTCCAACATCACCCCAGCCTTCCCTCCACCCCCTTTAGGAATGAAAGGATTCTTGCTAGTGTTAAATTTTAAATTTAGGTGAGTTTTAGTGCCATGGTGCTACTGGGTAACTTCTTCATTTAACAAAGTTCCTGAGGTTCTAGGCCCATCGCAGCTGGCCACAGGCAGGTAAAGACACCCGGGGAAGAAAAGTTTGCTACCTCAACCCTTGCTTGACCCACGTAACAGAAGCGAGTTGCTCATTGCAGTCTTTCATCTTCATGCTACAAGGTCAGTTCTGGAGTGAGGACACAGAGGTTCATCTCTTGGTGTTACTCAAAGCAGATGTCCCCTTCTGATCCATGGAGACACAGATCACCTCTTCTTGTTTAAGACAACAGGGAATCAGATCTCTCTTTTGGCTTTTGCACAAGTCTTTAAGAAAGCATTAGGTTAGAAATCTCCTCATGCCACACGATATCGCAGGTGCAAATACAAATGTGATCAAATGAAGATGTAATTCATAGAATCATAGAATCATAGAATGGTTTGGATTGGAAGGGACCTTAAAGGACATCAAGTTACAACCCCCCTGCCAGCAGCAGGGACATCTTCCACTAGACCAGGTTGCTCAAAGCCTTATCCAGCCTGGCCTTCAACACTTCCAGGGAGGTGGCATCTACAACTTCCTTGGGCAACCTGTTCCAGTGTCTGACCACCCTCACAGTGAAGAACTTCTTCCTAATATCTCATCTCAACCTCCCCTCTTTCAGCTTAAACCCATTTCCCCTTGTTTTGTCATTAATTGCCCTTATGAAAAGTCCTTCCCCAGCTTTCTCGTAGGCCCCCTTCAGGTATTGGAAGGCCGCTATAAGATCTCCCCGGATAGAGAGAGAGCTGTTGTCTAAACAGACATCTTCTGTTCCATAAGAACTGCTGCTTCTGAGGGGGAGAGACTCCCAGTTCACTTTGGCAGTTGGTCCAGAAGGATATAAATGAAACAGTATTCCTTCATTTTTACCATTTATAACCAAAAAAAAAAAAAAAAAAAAAAAGCTATCTCAACGGTGAAAAAAACCAAACCCTGAGCAGAAGCACTTTCTTTTGCTCAGTGTCTCTCTCTGGCAGGTTTCAGTAGGCTGCAGTTAAAGAAAGCTTCCTCAGCTCCTCGAGGGCTGGAAATGGGGAAGGCTTCATTAAGATGAAGAACCAAGGCAGATGTTAAGGTTTAAATTCTCCCCACTGCCAGCGCAGAGAACCCAATTGAGGAGATCAAACACCTCCACATCAGCCTTCAGATATCTTAAACTAAGCAGTTAGAAGAGAAACCATCTAAGGCAAGACTAAGTGAGTTGAAAGCTGTAGAGAATCAAAACGGCAGCACTGACAGACTGAAACCTTGATTTATCTAAGCCCAGCAGACCCCACCGTGTCACATTTATCCATTTGATGACTGATAAACATGAATAAAAGTGTTCTTATCAACTAAGGTATCACTGCTGCAGGAAAAAAAAGAAGAAATCCTTTATTGACTAGAAGGTTCCTGTTAGAGCTGAGACCAGCTGTAATATTGACTTTAGGAGCCTACACTTACAAAGCTGTCGGGAAAATCAAACCAGGCTCCACCTAGCAGGAGAGTTCAGTGGGGAACTGTGGCCTTTGACAGAGCTGCTAAACCAGCTTCAGAGCAGCTCAGGTTTAAAGAAAACTGGTACTTCCAAGTCAGGGTTTTTGTTGAGAAGACTAGGACAAGTTTTCTTGTACTTGGAAGGTCAAGGATGAAGGTGTGTCAAGACAGATGGTACTGCTTCTTTCAGACTTGCAAGAGCTGTACTCTAATCCACATCTTTACCTTCCAGATCTTCACCAACCAAATATTCAAGGTGGATTTGGGAAGACAGAGAGGGAAGAAAGCAAGGCAGGTGGAAGCACCCTGCCTCTCACAACCCTTAGTGAATGAGGGAGGAATGAAAAGGAATGACAAAAAAACCCCCACCCTAATACTTCATCTTCCAAATTTTAATTTTATTCAACTAAAATTCCAGAAAACTCAAGTTTACACCATTTTTTCAACCAGTTGTAAACTTTGTTCAATCTTTTTAAGTTGGTTTATTACACTGAAGATCCCCATTACATTCGGGAGAGCAGGGGGACAAAAAAAAGGAAGAAACCTCTTTGAAGGGATGTTTTAGGGATAAAACACTCTCTAGGGGTGGCCTTTTTTGGGAATTGGCTAAGGCAGGTGGACAAAATACCAAGCGTGGCCATCAGGTGCCTGTAGCAATAGAGAGCAAATGGAGAAATGTATTTGAGGTATTTTTTAATTTGGTTTGGGTTTTTTCTTTTAATTGCCTTATAGGATCAGCACTTCAGGAAATAAACCTCAGAAGCACTATTTGGATGTCATGGAGCCATGCAAAAAATTTATGTAGAGCCTAAAAATCAAGGAATAGTGCTAATGAAAGTCTCAGGTGACCTGGCTATGGGCTCACTGCTCAACCCTTCCAAATCGTTTGCTTCAAAGCAGCAATTCAACTTCAGAACTGATCTAAATTCTCTCCTAGCTTTCTCAATGGGCCACGGGAGCTTAGAAAACAGCTGAAGGCTGCTTTCCCTTCATTAACGAATGATTTTCCCTTAATCATTAACGAATCACGATGAAGTTTACAGCCAGTGGTTTTCCCTCTGACTTAAACCTGAGCATATTGAGGCAGAAGCTCCTCTGTTTTCAGTTGTGAATAAGGGGAGGAAATCTGTTGAGAGGGCTGTGTACTCCTGGTTGTTGCTCCTGCTCAGGCTCTAGATACGGCTGCAAAGCTCTCCCCTTAGTAAAAAAGTGCTGTGAAGTGTGGATGTGGTTTGTGTGCACTGAATTTATTTTAGGAATGAATGAGGACGCTATGGCCCACCAGTGCATCTTCCATCATCATGGCCCTCCTCGCAAAGACAGAGCTGGCTACTGAATCAAAGTCTATCTCCATCCCTTCAGCTGAAAAGCAACTAGAGTTCTACTCAAAAATAATTGTTTGCACCGTGTGCTCTTGCCACTGACACCTAGTTGACACCAGCTTGTTTGAATAACACAATTATTCAGGTCAAAAGGGACCTTAGGATGTCTCCAGTCAACCTCCTTCCCAAAGCATGAGCAGGACAGGTCCCAGGAGGGATTCCTGAGCAACCTCACTTGTAACCAGGTAGAGTACAAACCTCTAACCACTAGGTTTTGACCCAATGATCCAGACAGTCTTCCCACACATCTAGTAGTCCATCCATCCAGACCATAACATCCCACTTGGATACAAGAAAATTGGGGGAAACAGCATCAGAAGCCTGGCTAAAGTCAAGGTAAGTGACATCCACTGCTTTCCCTCATCCAGAGATTCAGTCATCTCTTCTCAGAAGGCAATCAGTTTGGTCATGCATAATTAACCCTTTGCAAGTGCATGCTGGCTATTGCCAGTCACCTTCTTCTGCTGCCCAGAAATGTGCACTTACTCCATTATTTTCTCAAGAACCAAAATGAATCTGAGCCCCATTCTCCCTGAGCAGTGGGCAGCCTGGGAAGCCAAGGGCAAAGCACTTTTAAGTTGTAAATCATACTGTCAAGAAACAGCTACAGAAGCTACCAGCCACAGAAGACACTCAGAAGCTATCAAGAGCAAGCTGAACTTCAGAATAACAAAAGCTGAACAAAAAAATGCCCCGAGATATAACAAACCCAACAAACAAACACCAAAACCCAAAGAAAACCTCACCCCCACAAAAGCCTGCCTGGATAAATAATTCAGAAACGGTCAAAAAAACAAACCAGGGAACACCCACTTCCCCAGACTGCCAAAAATGGAGGGGAAAGACAACAACAAAGTCAACAGCCATCCAAACAAACTGTCCAAACCCAGAAACAATAACCCCTTCCCTCCTAACCTGCTGAAAAGACCAACAGCAGTAATGTTCCCTGCTGAAATACTGTCCAGAAGGAAACAAAAAAGGACCAAAAAAGAGAAGCCAAACAATAGTTTGTTGGTTTCTTGGAAATATTTATGAACAATATTCAGAGGAAATGTTCTCAAGGGGAAGTCACGTAACCAAGTACAGAAAGGCGGCAAAGATGGGAAAACAGACAGATCTGTCTCTCCAGAGGACACTAACGACTCCAAAGTCATCAGTTCATTCCCACCACGCACATACATCAAGCCTCTGACAACGAACAACCTCATACCTTAGCTACTGACACTCTTGATGAGATACTTTAGCTGGCAAGAGTTTGATTTATTAACTCAAGAGGTGAGTGATGCCAGTAAATATAAAGTCATCCAGTTTTCAGAGGATTTTCCAACCCATTCACTTTTTTTAGTTGAATATTGCAAACGTTCTTTAACTGAACACCCATAGGATGGTTTGTGTTCGTGGTCCTTTCATTTATTTGCTCACAAGTGAGAAATTTTGCACCGGAGGGGACCATTTTTGCACACAAAGACCACAAGGCAGGTATAGACAAGCTAGAATAAAATAAATGCATTATTTATGACTTCTGATCCATGAAAAGGCAGATGTCATTGTAATTTAGGGTCTGTTTGAAGAAAATGTAATTAAGCACTGGAGTCATCTTAAGATTTTAGTATTGTGCTCCTCTAAGGTTTTGTTTGACCACAGGTAGGAAATAATTGTTTGACTCTTTAGAGGGTATTGCAAATAGAACACCTCTTCATGCATACATCAAATATGTCCCTAATTGATATTGACATTAAAAACCTCACTGAGAGCCTCTGAACAAGCAAAGTCCTTACACCAAATGTCTACAGGGGAAACGAGTCCACCAGGAATAAACCATCTGCCTCCAATGGCTCTTTGAAGTCCATATTGACACTTAGACAGCTTTCTGTGTGTCAGTAATGAGTGGTGCTGTTTACCATCTGCATAAGACAATTTATTTGGAGGCCTAATCAGCATCTTTAATACATGCAACCATCTCTCCAGCCCGAATTTCAGAGGCTGAGGTAACAAGTGGCTTGTGTTTTGCAGTCCCCCCAGGACGGCACAGTTTCCCGGGCCATGGGGCTGGGACATCCAGCATGGTTTTCACACCAAATGAGGGCAGCACGACATTTCATTACACAAATATGGGTCCAAGTTCTTTCTGAAATAATTTGTGCCCAGGAGGTAGAAATAAAGCTGAGACTGTTCTCAGGCATCTCTAATTTCTGCGCCAGCAAAGCAAAGCTCCAATAATGAATACTCAGCATCTGATGGCATCCTCCTAGCTCTGCTCAGAGCAAACATGGGGAATATCTATTTTTGCAACTGGATCTGAAAGCCCTTGCTATTTTTTCTTCAAAGCTAGCATCAGATGGGCCACATCAGGACTGGCAGTCCTTGCCCAAAGGATGGCACAAGCGTCCTCCTGCAAGCAGAGGTGAGCTATGATGGTTCATAGGACACCCTCACACTTTACACACAGTATTTCCCAATCTGAAAGAACTGCTTAAGGGATACCCAAGCTTGAGTCACGTGAATTTGGAGATTTGTTTACAACTAGTAAGCCCAGCAGCCCAGGCAGACCTGTTGTGGGCATTTATTATCCCTGTCACCAGGCTATGCAAGCCCTGTCCAAGAGCAAGGACACAGCAAGTCCTGCTCGGCGGCACAGGCTGTCCTCTGCCCTTCTCATCCTGTTATCCAGGTCCTTAACTGGAGTATGATATCATTGCTTTGCCATACTCTAGATTTATCTTTCGCAGAAGAATAGCATGATTACATCGGTCACAAATGCACAGAGGCAAACGTGCTGTTTATCACTAGAACCGATGTGATTCAGGACTTCATGCCTCATGAACAGCGCACAATCTCCAAGGAAATTTAGAGAAATTCCAGGCAAGTCTCCATGGCCCTCCACACACAGCCAGCCAGCATTTATTAATCTTAAGGGTCATTTAAAAGTTCTGCAAGAATAAAAACCCAATTTTATGTACATTTTAAATATACTGTACGTTTGATATTCTGCGTTAAGCTTCCAGGAGACATTCCCACTATGATAATAATCTATTATCACTAAGTAATTCCCATTTTTCATTCACAATTTACAGTACTATCGAGTCTTTTACAGCATATTTTGTCAAAGTTCCACCAAGTGTTTAAACCAAGGAAGAAAGAAAGGTCAAAAGAAACGAAGCAACTTGCTGAAGCTCCCTAAAAAAAGAAAAAAAAAGAAGGTAACAAAACCCAGGTGTCTCCACATCGGCTCAGCACTCTTATAAACATAGTCACTTTACAGCCCTTCAAAGGTCAAAGCCAGAAAGAGGTTGCGAAGAGAAAATAAAAATATATGTACACAGAACACTTTGCAGACCAGCCCCAGAGATACACAGACCTTCATAAACCTGAATAAAAGCCGTATCGCTTGTTGAAACTGAGGAGTGAACTGTGACTCCATGGGGGGAGTAGCACCAGTCCTCGCTTGTCACCAAAACCCACGCCAATGGATGAAGCCTGATGGGGAGAGGAATAGACCATGACCACAACAAATTTCCAAAGCCCCCAACAAATTTCCAAAGCCCCCAACAGACCCTCCTTGTACTGTGATTTCCAGGAGCGTGGCACTTCTACCATCTGCCTTGCAACTTGATATTTAGAAGTTTTAGAACTTTATGGGGATTGCACCTCGCATTAGGTAAAACTACCAGCCGTTTTCTCTCACCAGCTGGGGTGAGATAGGATCTGTTTTGATGCATCACTCAAGTAAACAGGGCTGTCACAAATGATGACAGCCCTGTTTTAAGCTGGAAGAAGTTAGAGACTTTCAGCGCTGGAAGCGAGATGATCTTTGAAATAAAATCTCAAGGAGATGGTAAAAATACCAGTTTTGTTTTCTTAATGTCAGCAAGAAAATACATAATTTTGTTTCCTTCTCGCTCATCCACACCTGTGGAAAAGGACTGTCTTCCCACTGGAGAGTCAACATTCTTCATTTAGAGAAGTAGTAGTGATGGCTGCAACTCCATTTCAGATTCCATTTTGCTCCATTAACCTCATGTTCATTACTGGGGGGTTTCTGAAGATTTGTCTGCACACAGATGTTTCCTAGTGTATCTGTACCTCTAACCTCAAGGATGGATGATTCCAGTGCTGAAGCATTTAACAGTTGTCTACATTGGGTAAAGATGTACTAGAAAACATCTTTGTGAACACCAGCCCTTACAACTTTCCAGTCTTCAGCTCTTCCAGTGCCATCGCAGCCAGTTACACCTCTGCTGGATTCCCCCTGCCAGCTCTTCACCTTCTTTCCAGAGATGAAACCATGGGACAGCTTCAGCATTCACTGCCCTGAGAGGTAACTAAGACACATTTCATTGTTCCCCAAACGCACTGAGAGTGATCACATTTTAAGAAGCACAATGCACACACAGATCCATGTCAGATGCCCCCAGAGCATCTGATGTTGTAGAATTGTTTAGAGAAAAAACCCCAGCCATCTCTTGAGTAGTATGAAAACTATTCTTTGTGACAACTTGCATAAAAGTGACTCTTGTTGATGCTCGAGCAAGGAGTCTCAAGCACCACAGGTCAAACATCAGCCAGATGAACCATTCCTTGCTCAACCAAGTGAGCAAGGAACCTCAGCACCTCTGAAACCATCTTAATGATTGTCACCTTCTTGAAGAAGCGTCTTCTTAAAGAAATTAGAAGTTTGGCTCCTTTACTGAGGAAAACCAACCAACCAACCAAAATCCCTCCAAAACCAGAAAACAAAACCCAAACTCCACCTCTGAATCAGAAATCAAATGTAACTACACCAGAGAGAACTCAAGCAGTATAAATGTCCCTGCTCACCTCAAAGGTCCTGAAGATGCCAGTGAAGCAGCCAGGAACATGAGCAAAGGCGTTGAAGGAATGGCAGAGCACTTTTAAGACTCAGCAACCGATGACTCAGCCTGCTGTCAGACTACAGCAGCTCAGAAGCTCTGGGTATCCAAGAGTCCAACCTCCTCTGCACCAAATGAGAGCTGGGAGAGCTTTTATCCCAGATGATGTGCCCTACCTGAATCTTCTGAGTCCTCATGAAGCTCATACAATTTTATTTTAAATTTTTTGGAGCTTCAGGACAGGCTAACAGAGCATCCATTCTGTTTCCTCCCCTTCTTGCCCCTTCTCCCTCTCTTCTCATGCCCATCCTGAGCAGGAAGGGAACATCTCCCATTTGAAGAATCATCTCCAGCCGTGTTGAATGCCCATCATCAGCAACAACAGGAAGGCAGTGCACAAAGTCATTATACCTGCTGGAGTCAGCACTTGGTTTTCCAGATGAAAGCTTCCTGCAGGCACTAATCCTGCTCCTCTTGGCCCAGCTGCTCACAGCCCCACAGCCAAGTGATGCTGCTGCTGTTGTCACACACAGCCTTTACTTAACCCTTCCCAAAAGTTGCGCAAACATTGGAGAGCTGGCAACCTGCTGCCAAGCCCTGAGTTGCAACATCCAGTCCAGCTCTGAGAGATGTGGCACTCCTGATCCTCACACCCTGGTCCTCTTCCTACAGCTATTTCAGCACTGAGGAACACTAAAGCTGAATGCTGGGAGGTTTTACTTCTGGGAGGAGGTAAATACAGCTCCTAGTCTTTGACAAGGTGACTGCTACATTGGATGGTTAAGCCTGATGAGCCTTTGGTGCAGAGATTTAGCTCTAACTCAGTTTTTCAGAGTCAGCTGTCCCCATCCTGACAGGTTCTCCTAGCAGGGACATGCTCCAGGAAGGGACATTCAGTTTGGATGGATAAACAGTGATGGTTGCCAGAAGGAGAGATTAACTGCTAAGGTGAAATTGTTGTCAGCAAAGCTGTGCCAAACATTTTTGGTGAAACCTGAGACTCAGGTACTGACCTCCAAACCCAGGTGAGCACAGGAGGAAGCGCAGCTCACGTGGGTTTAGAGGTGCACCATTTCCTCACAAACAGGGACCCGGGTTCAAGAGATTTGCTTTGAAAGAAAATGTCTAATGGCAAGTGAGATTCACAGTAAAACAGGTGAAGTGCTGGATGATTAAGTGCAACTGTCGTGGCTGATGAGCTTGATCCAACATCAGGTCTAGGTAAGTGCAACATCCCTTCTCCAGAGGGCCCTTTGCAACCCAAAGTTTTCCACAATTAAGGACCTTTAAGGGCAGCATTTCACAGCAATGGATGAAATTTTGAAAAAATTCTTTTGCTTGTGTTGTCTTCCAGGATGAAGGGAAGGACACAAGCCAGCTAGCTGCTGGTTTCTGTGAAGGAACTTCACTACATTTGAAGTTTTGAGTCCTCCGTGTGTGCTGGCACCTGCTTTTCCCTGCTACACCCTGATCCAACACCTCAACACCCCAGAAAAAACACAGTTGGTGGGCACTTGCACTTGATGTGTTTGCCACTGTGCTTCTGGCAGAGTGAAGAGATCAGTCCAACGTATCAGGTTTGGGGTCTGGAGGAGCAAAGGATAAATGGAAACACATCTCACATTATTCACAAGGCTAAAATGTACCCGGAAGTTTCCCATGACTTGCACGCTTGCCTTCCTTTATATTTATATATATTTTTAAAATAAAGCTTGGCAGCAGTTCAGACCTAGGATTAAAATAACCACTTCGTGTCATCCCAAGGCAAGAGCAGAGGGCACCTCTATGCTTCGCCAGCTGCTCTGCCCCTGCCACCAGCACCGGCTGCACAAGGTCTGACTCCTGAACAAGCAGGAGGAGAAACAAGAAGAAAAATCCTTTTTCACAGCCATTATTTGGAGCCATTCATGCAGCTGTTCCCTCTGACATTCTTTGGAAAGCTCAGTTTTGGGAGGTTTTTTTAAAACCAGCATCAGTGCTGAATACCTGCACTACACACGAGTCCATATGGAGAAGGTCCATGTTAGGTGGTTGCATCAGACTGTAGGAATGTGCAGCTCACCCCCATAAAAGTTATGAAACTTGCAGTTAAAGATCAGCTTCTGTAAGGCTGCTATTGCAAGAGATTCTGGCTTTTCATTTAGAAGTAGATTTCTTTCCCCAACTATGAGGGTCTGATTGTTTGAGAACAAGAACTCAATGTTCAGAAGCCAGGAAGCAAATAAAGACCCTGAGGTTTCTTTGTATTTAAAAAAATAAAAATAAAAATAAAAGTTATGACTGAGACCTGACTCATGATTTTCAAATTCTTGGAGGCAGCGAACTTAGTAATTCTGGAGTCTCTTGTGGATTGGGACTTTCATGAGTTTCTTTGTGCATAGCTAACAAAAGTTTCACACAAGCCTTTCAACCCCAGAGCTGTACTACATGGAAATCTGTTTCATTGAATGCAGTCCAGGAAAAGCTGCTCTGTGACTTCCACAGGAGATATTAATGAATAAAACATCTCGCTGTTCGCAGCAAATCCAAATCTCTCATGAAAAGCAAAGGTGAATTCCCAGTTTGAGCTTCGCTGAGCATCAGGTCAGATCCCAGTGATGCAAATCCATGGCTGGGAGCAGAATAGAGACCTTCACCCTGGCTTCGCCTGGAGCACATGGAAAGCCAAAAGCTTGGCTTTAAATGTGCTACTTCACTTTTTGAAAGAGTGATGATGTATGTTGGCACACACTCTTAGGCACTGTCTTTCAGTACAATCCCAGTGTGGCATTCTTTGTTCTCTGTAGGCAATACTTCTGCACTGCTTCAAATACCCAAGGTCATTCAGGGCAAAAGCAACAGGAACCAAGAGGAGTTTCAGACCTACAAACACACAAGGCTGGGAGTGGCTGAGCCTCCAGCACGTCTGATACCCAGAGCCTTCACCACAGACACCCATCACAGGACAAACAGACAAGCCTTGCAGCACAGTCCCAGAAGCACAGACTCATCCATGCTGCCTGGTGCCCCCAGCCACATCACGGAGCAGACTGGGTTTAGGGGTGTCTTCCTCAGGAGAGAAAGCAAGAAGCAGGGTCAATAGGTTTGCTTTGCAGTAGAC
>NW_010290812.1:0-1036 GCF_000700745.2 Antrostomus carolinensis | reverse complement strand
GTGGACCATCCCTGTTCCCCGCAGCCCAGTGCTCTCCGGAGCACGGTGTGCTGAGCCTGCAAGTTGATAACGCTGCTTTATGATCTATGGCGGCTGGATTTAATTAAAGCTGCCTCCTCTGCATCGCTTCTAGCCTTCTGCAGACAGGAACACAAATGATTTCATCTTCTCAGATCCACTAGATGCCAAGCTCACAATTATGAGCTGCCATTAATAAGGAAGCTTCTCCCACCACTCCCGCTGGCTCAAGGGGAGTCAGAAGAAAAGAACTGAGGAGAAGATCTACAGCGACAGCAAACCAACCTCCACTTCCCCACACCGACTGAGCAGAAAACTGATTAAACATTTTACCTTGAAACCACCACATCCTGAGAGCTCCTGGAGGGCAGCAGCAGAGGATAATGAGAAGTCACTCTCTCGCAGTCACCTTCAGGGCAGCAAACAGCTCTTAGTCCTTTGAACTAAGGAGACAGGTCCTAGTCAGGAAAGCACAGTGTTCCTTACCACTGGGACTCCATCTTTAATTCCTACTGACACCTTCTGTGCGGGGGGCGGGGGGGTAGAGGCTAGGGACCCAGGTACACCTGGAGTCACACCTGGAGTCAATCATCCACAGGTGGAACTGAGGATATTAATGGGTCTTGATTGCCCTGAATCCTCCACCCTGGATCATGCAGCTCTCTGCCCAGGAGCCTCCAGGTCATGGCCAACCTCCATCATGGGTTGTGCTCCTGACTTGCTGTCTGTCCTTCCTGCATTCACCTCAGCCTGGACCTGCTGCTCTGTGTGATCATGGAGCTGTTAGAAACCTGTTGCTGTGGTCACCCAGTTTTTCACCTCTCTCAGGTACAGGTGGTCAGTGTGAGTACCCTTAGCTCCTGGCTCATGGGGACTTCAGAGGGGCCCCCAGGCCTGTGGGCAGGGGAATTGTGGGGTCCTAGGTGGAGCTGTTCCAGGGCCACCCCACATCACCTCAAGTCCTGTTTGCCCTTGGCACCCTTGCTAGGAATGAAAAACCACCCACTGTAGGAGAAGA
>NW_010290811.1:61579-64183 GCF_000700745.2 Antrostomus carolinensis | reverse complement strand
ATACATATATATTATGTATAATGATATATATTGTATAATAATATAATCATAATTTCATGGGGTTTTTTCCTGAGTTTTTTGTAGGCCATAGTATTCTAGTTTGGGTTTTGGGGGTTTGTTTTGTTGGGTTTTGGGGTTTTTTTTTTTAAGCCTATAGCAGTCAGCTATTAAAACAGATGCTTCAGACACTCTGCTGGGCTGACTGCCAGTTGCTTTTCCTTGATTCTATTGACTTCTGCAGGGCTACACCAACATAGACCAACATTTTGAGAAAAAGAACAGTGATTTCACCTGACCGTGTGGTTTTATGTAATTAAAGGTTATTCGAGCAGGAAGTTGCAGGTTCAGGTAAGGCCATTTCTGTCTTTTTCTATTGTGTCACCTTTCTGCTGCGTTACACAGATGACAAAAATATTGTTTTAAATATGACTGCATGCCTCAAAAATAATGCCAGGAGCATTTACCTGATATACAGGTAACTGTATGAAAATGTCCAGCATAATTTTGGTACAGATAAAATCCTTTGGAGTTCAATAAGTCAGGATTAGTCACAGGCACAAGCTCTATCACCTTAAAAGTCATCTTGAGTTTGGAAAGACCTTCATCAAATTGCAGTAGGTTTTTCCATCATCTTCAGACAACAGAACTACTCCAAATGGAGTTTTGGTTGTTTCTTGAGGGGGTCTTCATTGATTACAGGTCTCGAGGCTTTGCCTCCATGTCACAAGTTTCAAAAACCTCGAAGTGAAAAACATTTCTCATAGCCCCTTCAATTTAGTGCAATAAAACAGTTCCTTTTCTCTCGTAATTGAGTTGTCAGCTTGCAAAAAGACTTTCCGTGTTAATATCACTGCATTGGATTAAAAGCACAATATTGCACAGCACTTGGCCACAGATGGGGCAGCAGCTCCAGTTGATGGTCACGCTGTCATGTGCATGTTCACAGCTTTTTATGTGCTCTGACAGTACTGGCCAGCCAAGGAAAAAAACATCACCAAAGGGGAGGAAAAAAATTTCTTCTTCTCATGCTGCTACTTAACATTGGCTGAAGCTGCAGACTGAGCTTTTAACAACCCACACATACGAATCTGTGAGGACACTGCATCTGTGATAAGTTCCATATCGCAATATAAATCTGTTGTTCTTGTAAAATCATAGAATCCCAGACTGGTTTGGGTTGGAAGGGACCTTCAGGCTCATCCAGTCCCAACCCCCCTGCCATCAGCAGGGACACCTTCCACTAGACCAGGTTGCTCAAAGCTTCATCCAACCTGGCCTTTCTCCCAGAATGTTATTTAATTGTAAGTCTCATTACTTAACTTTCAATAAGTAGCGTGTTATTCCTAATATTTTCCAGTGGGTGATGTCAAATTGAAACATGACAACAAATCATTCTTCCTTTCTTCAGGCGGTGGTGGTGATTTTAGGGTGATTCTAATTAATAAGAAATACTCATAGCTCATTTGTAATTGCCCACAGTTCAGATTTTGTACAGGGGAAGTCAATGCTTCAAAGAAGGCTTGAAATCATCACCAGGCAAAATCAAGGAGATGTTGATCAACCCCGTGGTGCTCTGCCATGCTCGCTACCCATGCAGGAAAAAACTTGTTCCTCTTGCCAGCAGCTCCCAGCCTAAAAAATATTAATATTCATCAGAACTGCCACACTTATCTATTGAAATTAATCAGTACATCGTAATTAGCCAGAGCTTTGTACATTTTAGCACACATTTTAATAAGCCACAGAGAGTGACCTGAAGAATCTGAAGCCAAAAGCAAGGAGATACCAAAGGCTGCAGTTAAAGTGTGACATTTTGGCATGTAGAGGCAGACAAGTCCAAACTGTGAATTCTCAAAGGCAGTGCCTTTTCCCAGACTCACTGAAGGGCCCCGGAGGTCCCCTTGGCCAACTCGTGCTATGCAGAACCACCCAGACTGGCCTGCCCAGGACCATGTCCAAGTGGCTTAGGAATATCTCCATGGATGGAGAAATCACAGTAGGACTGAACGACTTCCCCAGGTGTGGTCTGCATGAGCTCGACACTGGCATCCAATGTTTCACCACTCACGTGCCTTCACCCTTATCAGGATCATGGACATTTCCACGACCTCTGAACCATGGCTCCGTTACAGGTAATGAATCAGTTGTTCCATAACAATTCAATCCACCTGCAACTGTGGGTTTCCCTCTCTCCCATTTCTGGTTCCTCTCCACCTGCTCCTCCTGTGGAGCTGAACGATGTTGTGAACATTGCTGAGTCTCATGCTGTCACACACCCCGCAGCACCCTCACATCTGCTCCATGCAATGGACACTAATGCCATTCCTTGAAACACAGGTACGTGTTGCCAGCTCGGGAAGGCCATTCTCATTATGTGAAAGCACTTCATTTTTATTTACTAGTGATCCTTAGTCAAACTGAATTGTTTTGTGATCACAGAAACCTTTCTGATTTATTTGCAGACACATCATCTCACAGCATTTCCATTTATCCTTCCTTCGACTTTTACCATTCATACGAGATTTGTAAATCTGCTGGGAATTTTGCACTAGACAAATTTTTTCCAACTTTCTGTGGTGGTTTCCCTTGGCCAGCCCTGGGCTG
>NW_010290811.1:53309-61272 GCF_000700745.2 Antrostomus carolinensis | reverse complement strand
CCCGAGCCAAAGCCAGAGAGAGCAAGAGAGGAAGAGCCCCTCATGGATCTCCTGCCCATGGGGGACAGGAGATGGAACAGCCCCTCGGCAGAGCCCAATGCCCATGGAGCTGAGTCATTGCAATATTCCTCACCCCTGAGATCTTGCGCTTGCAGACCAGCAAAACACAAAGTCCTTTGACTTCCAGTGATAAATGCCAACATCAGTGTGTTCTCAGTGTTCTTCTCCTAACAAATCCCAGCTGAACCCAAACCCCAGCATTGTTCTGGCTGCTGAAAAGAAACCAGTTCTGGTCCAGGACACTTTCCAAAGGCAGTACCTCCAACTTCTACTACCAGTGATGGCTGACCCCCCGTGTATCCTTCTCAAGCACCCGAATATCAATTCTCCCGCTGTCCCTCCAGCCTATTGCCAGCTCATTAGAGCTGCAGTTGGCTCCAACTCTGCTGCAATGGACCAGCTCCACCACGGAGAAACACCAGTTCACTGCTCACAAACCTTCCAGCTGGATCCTTCTAGAAAAAGACAATGAAGGGAGCCACATTACCAAGGTTCATTTTCACTGTCTGCCCTTTCCCTGCATGCCCAGCACTACTTGTGCTTTCAAAGAAGAAAACTGCATTCTTTATGCTTTAGCTATGGTTTGATGCAGAAGATATGGACTTCTCCTGGTGCTGTGCACTGACAAGTGGAGTAAATTAATAGGTAAATCCCATTATTTGGCTCTAAACTGATTCTGGAATGAAAAATAGATGTGTTGATGACTAGAATGGTGAATAGAATCATAGAATGGTTTGGGTTGGAAGGGACCTTAAAGATCATCCGGTTCCAACCCCCCTGCCAGCAGCAGGGACACCTTCCACTAGACCAGGTTGCTCAAAGCCTCATCCAACCTGGCCTTCAACACTTCCAGGGAGGAGCAGCCACAGCTTCTCTGGCCAACCTGGGACACTGTCTCACCACCCTCACACGAAAGAATTTCTTCCTAACATCTCATCTCAATCTCCCCTCTTCCAGTTTCAAGCCATCACCCCTTGTTCTGTCACTACTTGCCTTTGAAAAAGTAGATCAATGTTTTCAAATGTGTTCATCCACCAGGAGTTTTCAGACTTGGGGAGATTGAATATCTACAACAGCACAAACATGAGGTTAAAAAGTAGGCAGTAAATTTGGGGATGAATTGGGCACTTCGGAAAACTTACATCTTTCCCCTTTGAACATCTATTTTCGAGCTGTTCAGGGATAATTCTACTTCATCATCAGGAAGATCAGACCTGCCTTCTCTCTGATAGAGAATTGCCCCAGGTAGTTTTGGATGTAGGAACAAATTAGTTGCGTGGGCAAAGTGTGCTCAGCCCTCACTTGGGTATGATTGTACGATAATGGCATGTTTTGGCACTTCTGACAGCTGAGTTACCTCATTAAAATAACATTTGAATTCAAGTAACTTCGACCATTAAATTCAGTGTTTTATTTACTTCCCAGTTAGAGCTGACACAGATCTCAGCAAGTCAGGTGTTACTGCATCATTTTGCAATTATTTCTCTTGACAGGTTGAAGGTGGCTTCATGCATGGTAAATATTTAGTGACTTTTTTTCCTCTTTTCATTTGATTATCTCATCATTCTGCTTGACTGGGAAACTGATATCTACCAGTCACCATAACCTTTGAAGCAGGAGTCTCAACCCTCAGACAAGCTGTCCAAAACTCCCTGCTTCCCTCATCTCACCCCCCTTCCTCCAGTGCACCCATCAGAATCCTGAAGACACTCGCTACTAAGAGTCATTTTTGCTTAAATGTTTTCAGCTTCTCCTCTGTATAAAAAATGAGAAGTCTGTGGCAGTGATTGGAATATTTTCACCTTTCCTTTACAGTTTTTTCTTGCACTTTGACTTTATTCTTTCCATAGAAGCTCATGCTTCTAATGAGGATCTGATTGTCTCCTTTGTAGTAAATAGAGGTTTGTGCGATGCTCAATCAATGGGTAGATGAGCTCGTACTCCCTCCAGAAGCCAGCTCAGCATTTTCATATGTAACAAAGCCCATTTCCACCAGTTTAAAGACATTTTTAGGTTTTCATGATGTTCCTAAGATACCACTAAAAACGAAGTAACTTCAGGGCTCCTGAAGTCACCGAGGCTTGTGCCCTGGTGAACATGATTCACTGGGGAACACAGAGTAGGTGACCTTCTGGGACCTTTCTGCAAGGAGAGATCAAGTCACAGCTAACAGGTTTGGATGCTGCCAGGTTTGTTCCCACCTCAGAAGGATGGTGCTGATGGTATCATTGGAAATGATCCTGCCACAGCATCCCCATCCCCAAAATTTCCATCTCCATCCAGAGGCATATGAGTTGCTCCAGCCAAGATTGAAGCAGATGACGTGGGTGCCCAACAATGGAGCTGCAAATCAACTTGGTGACTTTTTTCAGAGATGTATTTAAAAATAGCTGGCCCGTGTCTACCTGCAGTAGCAGACAGCCAGGTCAGGATGACAGGCTCCTTCTTCAGCACCTCACTGGCCCTATTTATCCTCCATCAGACCCACATATCAAAGCTGGCTTCAACTGGCAACAGGATGTCCACGTTAGCCCAGTGCTGACCTGAAAATAGGAAGGCAAGGAAAAAAGAACAGAAAAGTGGAAAATAATCTAAAATTGAGGAAAACAATGAGTACAAACCTGGGAAAGGAAAGCAGAGAGCACAGCAGTTAGCAGGAACATTCATCACAGCTCCTGCTACCTTTTTGTTTGCAAGATGGGATGGCCTTTTAAAAATTAAGAGACAGATGAGGCCGTATCAGCACTTCTCAAGTTTGGGGTGAGCACGTTTCACAGTCACTTGTGTCCGCAGAGCTGTTTGCCTAAAGGTCAAGGGCTCTCCCTGGATAAAACAAGCTGCTTGCAGCATACTCAAGATCACAAAATCAAAGAAAAGGACTGCAACTCCCAGTTTTAAGGATATGCCACAGAACAACAGGCTTATACTAGATAGCAGATCAATTCCTGTTTAAAATGTGTGTAAATCTAGAGAATCATAGAATCATGGAATGGTTTGGTTTGGAAGGGACCTTCAAGCTCATCCAGTTCCAACCCCCCTGCCATCAGCAGGGACACCTTCCACTAGACCAGGTTGCTCAAAGCCTCATCCAGCCTGACCTTGAACACTTCCAGGGAGGAGCAGCCACAACTTCTCTGACCAACCTGTTCCAGTGTCTGACCACCCTCACAGTGAAAATCCCTTCTAATTAATGGTGTGTTCTGGATCTGCCCAAGTATAGAGGAGTGAATAAAGCCTGACCCATCATCAGAGATTTAATTTCTCCCAGCAGTCACTCCTGAAGCCAGGGCAGTTTGCACCAGCTATGGGTCTTCCCCTCGTGCTTTTCTTGTCTCCAGGATTTGGTAGTAATGTGTTAAGAAGATATCTCATTATTAGTAATCATTAAACCCTGAGCAACAGTTTGATTCCTAAGAGACCAGAAAAGGTTATGAAGCCATCGGAGATCTCCGTCTCCTTCCCTAAGAGCACGCTAAATCTTTGCAGAAAAATAATACACTATTAAACATGACATTAACTAAGTGAAGAATAATCATTACTTTCTCCTGTGCTGAGAACTTTGAAGATCTCTACCATATGTTTAGGCTTCTCTCTCTCTTCTAACTCAACAGTAAAAACCCTGCATAATTTGCAAGTGCTAATAAAAATGCATAAATGTTTTCATAATTGTTGGAAAGTTACAGCACAATCAAATTTACAGCCCAATCGGATCATTGAGGGAGCAACAGTTTCACTGTAATTTTTTTGCTGCTGGCATTTCCATTTTTAAAGTTACGTTTATGATAAATTTATGTGGTTTTATTGTAATGGATGAGCACGTTAAAACTCATTGCTAAAGTGAAATCGCTAGCATTACTTTTTCTCCTTTTATGGGGTAAAATTTTTTGTTTCAGATTTAATTTATTACTTTATTATTTCAAGCATGATCTATTTAAAGAGGATGGAGGTGAAGGTTTGGGATTTTTGTCCTAGATTTTGCAGGAAATTGTGGGCTTTTCCATGTTAACTTACCAAGCATCCTTCTCACAGCACAAGATGTTGCTTTTCCATGTTTTTTCTCAAGTACAGAGATTTTGCATTTACTTTTAAAAAAAATATTCTGCAGTCACATTTCCTTTTCCAAGCACATTTTGTTTCTAGCTCACACAATTTCTGTAACTTATATATAAAGTCCTTCAAGTGATACAAGAGGGGAATGGGAGACCTGCTCCTTCCCACCAGCATTATGTGAATAAATACATAAGCGGAGCTGATTTCACTGACTTCCCCTATCCCAGGGTCAGGATCAGGGTTGTGATATAAACAATATTAATTTGGACAAACTAATAAATTCAAATTCAGATTACAAATTTATATTAATGGCAAAATAAACTAAATCAGTTCGCAGGAACATTAGAATTATTTAGCATTGTGGCATTAGTTAGATAATTCTACTGAAATGCTGGTGGATTTGTGGAGTAGGGTCATTTCTGAGTGGGTAAAGCGAGCACACCGAGGTCATGGGAGCCTCCAGGAGAAAAGGGAGATGGTGGGGAGTGAGTGGCCATGTTGTGCATGGCAAGAGGGGTCAGTGGAGATAAGCACCTCCATATGCACACACACACAAAGCCACGTGAGGCTGGGGCTGTAGGACCACGTAATGTCAGGCAAAACAGGGTTGGATGTCAGAAATCTCCCATTTCACAGAATTATTTTGTCTGGAAAAGATCTTTAAGCTCATCGAGTCCAACCATGAACCCAACATTGACAAGTCCCCGACTAACCCACGTCCCTCAGCACCATGTCTACACGACTCCTCAATCCCTCCAGGGATGGGGACTCCACCACTGCCCTGGGCAACCCCTGCCAATGCCTCAGAACCCTTTCAGCAAAGAAATTCTTCCTCACATCCCATCTCAACTGCCCTTGGTGCAACTGGAGCCCATTTCCTCTGGTCCTGTCCCTTGGTCCTTGGTTGAACAGACCCACCCCGATCTCTCTCCACCCTCCTTTCAGGGAATTGGACAGAGCCACAAGGTCTCCCCTCAGCCTCCTTTTCTCCAGGCTCAACAACCCCAGTTCCCTCAGCCGGGAACTCAGCACACTTGTGCTCCAGACCCTTCCCCAGCTCCGTTGCCCTTCTCTGGACACGCTCCAGCACCTCCATGTCCTTCTTAGAGTCAGGGGCCCAACACTGAACCCAGTACTCGAGATGCAGCCTCATCAGTGACCAAACAATCACTGCCCTGGTCCTGTTGGCCACACTAGTGCTTAAACAAGCCAGGATGCTGTTGGCCTTCTCAGTCACCTGGGCACACTGCTGGATCCTATTCAGCTGGCTACTGATCAACACCCCCAGGTTCTTTCTGGAAAGCAGAGCCACACGTGGAGGTATAAGGGGGCCATTCACCTGCCTGTGCAACACTTGATCACTTTGTGACAAAACTTCAAACAAATCAATAGCTGGTGAAATGACCACAAAATGCAAAAGCAGAAATGTTTCCTCAAAAAAAAAATCTACAAGGTAGATGTAGTGGCAGGGTGATGTAGGGCTCCTGCCCTGGACACCCACCACCTCCCCAGTCCCATCAAGATCCCAACCAGAAAGCTCACCATAGGCTTTAAATACTCCAAAATACTGTGCTGCATGTAAATTAAGAAAGAACAGAGACTCCTTTAGGATCAAACCAGTAAGGAAACCCCACACCAAAGGTGCACGTGGCAGCCTGAGACACAGTTACAGCTAAAATCCCAAAAGAGAGAAAAGAAGTTAATTACATCTGCAATGTCTTACCAGGGACAAAAGAGGTGACAATGGTCACAGCAGCTGCATCCCAAGTTCCCAATGACTGACACACACATCCTCACTGTGGCAAACAATGCTCAGCCAACAGCACCCCAATCTCGACCTGCATTAAAAAACAAATACAGTCCACACGTTATGCCAAAAGCATGTCTTTCAGCCCCTCATCTTTATATGGTTTCTCCTGCTTTTTAACCAAAATATATTAATAAAGTGCTGCTATTGTGCAGGAAATGTCCCCAGGCTGATCTCCTGCCTGTCCATGGGATCCAAGTGCCATCTTGTGTTCACATGCTACATTTCAGGGGAGTTTTTCCCCATATTCATCAGAACACCAGCTCCTGCATACCACAGAAATGTTTGTAGAAGGTTTTGGGTCTTTTAACGCTGAATTAATTGCACATTGAAATGCCAGCAAAGCCATTTAATAATAAATAAAGCTACATATTTTATAAACGTGAACTGCTTACACAATAAATCCTTGCTGCTTACCTTGCACAACCGCTGTTAAACCCATTTCCATCCCAACCCCTCCTGTTGGGTGCTGGTCATCATCATCATCCTCATTCCTCTACTGGTCACACAAAAGGATGATTTCCAGTGTAATTAGGGTTGTGTGACATTTTTATTCTGCAGGTGAGAATCAAGGGAAGGCAAAGAGAGCTGGAAATTATAGGTTTGCAGAAAAAATGTGGTTTTATAACAGTGAACTGCTCAGGAATCAAAGTCAGATTTCCTGGAAAGGCACAGCTGAGATAAATTAAAAACTCAGAAAAGCTGGAGTGTTTATCTTGAAATGTTCATAAAGGTATATGAGAAAACTTTCAGCATTTGATAACCAAGCTGCATTTTAAAAGGAAAAGAGACAGAAAACTACATCAGAGTTCAGTTTTTCAGTGTAGATTAAAGCAAATATTTTACTCAACCCCAAAACATTACATTTCTGGGTTTCAGTTTGGCCAAAATACTAGCCTATGGCTATCCTATAACAACAGGTGAATGTCTCCATAGGCTTCCCAAGCTCCTGGACACGGTTCATCTTTTGTGAGCACAGCAAGCCTTTATTCCCTCCGCAGATAGGTATTCTGCTCCTGATAATACAAAGATGTTTGCTTTCAGACACAAAGGGACCTTTCTTGTAAAGAAATAGCACTTAGAGTTGCATCCAACTTCATCTCAAGTCAGCAATAATATCCCTTTAAAACTGACACCTTGCCCTCAGAGAGAGCGCAACGCCTCATGAAGGTGAAGGAGCTGGGGAATCAGACTGGCAGTTGCTTATTAAAAGAGAAGAATTTGTACTTTATTTTTCCACATCTCGGGAATTCAGCTCATATTTATAAGCTAAGCTGTTAAACACAGATGTTGTGCTCCTCCCTGGGCTCATACGAGGCACAGAAGGAGCATGAGAGCAACATGGAAAAATGCAAACACCCAACAGAAGGGTAGGAGATTCACCACAGCACTGGGCCCAGCAGTGGCACAGAATGGGGAAAAAGCAATTGAATAAAGGAAATTCAGAATGAACAGGAGAGAAACAACAATAATAAGAAATAGCCTGGAAAAACAAAAGAGATCCCATTGTCTGGATGCAACGAGTGGAACAGTGTACAATGGTTTGTGCACTGACATGGGAATGGTTGAGAATAAGTAATAAAGTCTTCAGCACTGGTTGCAGAAGTTGTACTGTCTACAGAAGTGATTATTATTTCTGTTCCAGAGCTATTGTACTTAGGCTGGATAGCTTTTTTTTTTAATCTTTGCTAGCTTATGTCTTGATGGCTCAGTTGGACCAACCAAGTCTTGGACCACACACAGTATCTAAGAGTCAGGTGGGAGCATGATGCAAAATCATCTCAATATACCTCTGACTTTGGTAAATGTGGGGCAAGTTAAGAGCATCTCAGACTGCAAAATAACAGCCAACTTTGTACTCTATTGATTTCTTCGCTCCTAATTGAGAACATAATACATAATAGATATGATATGGTTCTAAAAAACTACATCAGGACTAGTAGTACTAAGTCTAGAACAAATAATTAACAGAAATAAAAGAATTAAACACAGAATGGTTGGGGTTGGAAGGGACCTCAGGAGATCATCTAGTCCAACCCCCCTGCC
>NW_010290811.1:32872-53291 GCF_000700745.2 Antrostomus carolinensis | reverse complement strand
CACCAGGTTGCACAGGAGATGATTTTTAAATCTATAGATATAAAAATATACTACATAGCATGTGCTCTACTCAGATGCAATTTCTTTGCTATTTCTCCCTACTCTACATACTGTTTTTCTCTCATTTTGTATGTAAAGAATATATTCCTAATTTTACTTACCCATAACTGATAGGCTTCATAAACTATAAGGTATTACCCTATTTTCCCATCAATAAGTTCAGAACAACCTGGAAAACTCCCATTTCCATAAAAATCCCTATTGATGTGCCCTTCCTCAGTGGCTTCCAGGAGCTTCAAGTGTGGTCAATAGCATTTCATTCAAGGGAGCTAAGGAAACACAGACTTATCAGAGATCTCTTCCATTTTTTTTTATAACCCAAATGAAATTGGACTGAAACCAAGGAAAGCATTAAAATAGAAATAAAGACAAAACTGCAAATAGTTTTTGCACAGGTTTCATTGAAGATACAAGTCACTAAGTCATAATTGTTGGAATAATGTGTGTTAAAAGACCAAACAAAAACACAGACTTAAAGCTAAGATATATTTTTCAGGAAAAAATACCTGCAGTGTTTGCTTTCAAACCATTTAATCTTCTACCTCTGTAGAAAAGAGGTTTTCTCTCCACGTACATACACAGTACAATAGTAAACCTCTACATCTTGGAAAAGTATTACAATTAATCCATTTAATAGTCCTTCTAAAGCAAATAAAATCTCTAGGGATTAAAATGATCCTTGTTACTCACTTCGCAAGGTCACAAACACGAATTGGGTTCATGGCAATTAATTGCTGAAGAACGTGCGTTTCCAGCGCGTTTGTTTATGTGTCTGTGGGCACATTTCCAGGATGTGTATAACTAAGTATTTCCAATTTGGATATCCTCTTCCAATGAAAAATCAGGACAATATTTGAAAATCCATGAAGATGCTGAACAGCATTGATTAGTGCAACAGCACTTGTTATCCACTTTCTTTGAGCAGTACATTGAGTTCATTTTTGGTAATAATAATCCCATCACTCCTTTACCGAGAACAGGTGCCCCAGATATGTTTCTTTTCTATTTTCCTCTTAATTCTGCCAAAATGAAGCTCCACGGTATCTGCCTCTGACTCGGAGTGACAGACTGACAGGTGTTGTCAGCGAGGTGCCTAACGACTGCGAGATTCGTTTGTCTTTTAATGGAATTCAATAAGGCATAAAAGGAAGACAAAGCAGCGGCATGTGCGGCTCAAGGAAGCCTTTGGCAAGTCAGCCTTGCAAAATGTAAAACCCTCCAGTATTTTGATTTAGGCAATAAAGGGCATTGTCTATACAGTTACCTTTTAATGTGCTGTCACAGACCTGATTGCTCATCACCGCTCGGGAAGTGGGTGCCACCAAACCCGCACACGCTGCGGTTTATGCTCAGAGATCTCAAGCATAAAGCTTCATGCAGGTTAAAATAAGGTAAAATAAATAAATAAGACTTCAGCCACTTTAGCCAGAATTGTGGCTTAGCAACTAGCTACCAGTCCGTTCAAGCATTTCTTTTGCATAAAGAAAATGCTGATTTAAAAGGTAATAACTCCTCCTTCCAGCCTTCCACGATCTTATTGACAGTAATAAACTCCGGCTCCTAACCATATGGCTTTCATTGTAAATAAAGGAAAAAAGCAGCAGATAACATTGTCTGTCTACTTGAAAATAAAAATCAATTACAAGTGTTCCTGCATAGTCATAATATTCTCAGGATTAACGAACCTCCAGCCATTTCATGTCACCTGCAAGAACACCCCAAAAGTGACAATGTCCTGCAGTAGCTCCCACACCTGGAGATGGACCATGCAGACACAGGCTGAGGGTATCATGGCACAAGCACTTGGCAGCACACGACAACTACAGCATTTTGTGTCAGGAAATGAAGATTTCTTTTCTCCTCCACATAACAAAATACCTCAGAACTTCTCCCAAAACTTTTCCATTTGTAGGGTATATCGTTTCCCCTTCATCCAGCTATTCCCCTCCATGCATCTGCAAAATCACACGGTTCTGCTCAGGGGCTGCTCAGAACCTTGTTGTAGTCCTGACTTATGATGAGTTCCTGCACTGTTTTAATCCCACCTGCCAGAAGGGTCAGAAATTTGGGCTGTTGCACCAACCATGCCTTTGGTGAGCTGCACAGATCAGGCAGACAGGGACAAATCCAAATGCCATCACCCTTTCACCAGGCCAGCCTTCAGTTCCAGTTAGTGTTGTATGTAACACGTTGACAAACAAAACAAGAAAATCCTATTTTACTTGACCTGAACATTCAAATTTACCATTATATCTGTTCTTTCTATTCATTAATGTTAGACTTTTACATAAATTAATATTCTAATAAAGTAAAATCCTCTCACATTGAAGCTCAGGAGCAATGCAATAAGCATCTTCGTTATCAAGACATCCAACAGGATTATAAATACAATTTTCCCATTATCAACTGCTTTTTAAGTCTTTTATTATTTTTTTTTTTAAGTAAAAGCCACATTTAAACTCCAAACTATTAGCTGCTCTTCCCCCTGAAGCTTTAAGAAGGGTGGACAGGAATCAGCAGCTATATTCAGTCTTGTGAAGAGAACCTGTTTCACAGAGAAATCAGTATATTCTCTGAAGGCAAGAATGGATGAAAAGAAGAAAGCTACACAATAGATGGTAAAGAAAAATCCCTGTTATTCCTAATACACAGCAGACCTTGTTCAATAGTTCGCCTGTGTGAGAAGTTAAATGCGACCTTTGTGTTTCTGCCAAGGTCGGTGAATGCTGGTCATGCAAGTTAAAGTTGCCTGGGGCCTGTTTTTACCTTACACAGCAAAAAATTCATTTAAGAAAACTTAAAACTTTAGAAAAAAAAGAAGAGGTGCAAGTTGAAATGTTTGGGCCAACTTTACATCACTTCATTCTTTTTTCCCCTACTCTGAGATCTGTCATTGGGAATCTTTTATTTTTAGAGTTACAAGGCTGTACAGGTTTTGGAGTGTGTTTCCCAAGAACATGATCCTGTCAGGGACTCTGCTCCAAGCCAACCCTGTCCTCAAGCACCTGCCCCTGCTTCTGGCCAACATTTATCCCACCAGAAAAAGAAAAAAAAAAGGAACAATTCCTGTGTTTAAGTCTGTTTTCAGTACAGAGAGGAGTAGTAGTACATGAATAATGGACCAGTTAGGGATCTGCCAAGTTTTCAGTGTTTTTTACTATCTGCATAAAAGTGATTTATCAAAGTGCAAACAGGAAAACAGGCAATTTAATCAGACAACTTTCACCATCATAAATTTGTATGGGACAACTTGCATGGGAAAATAAGAACCTCTAAGTGTTATTGCTGATCCCTCAAGCTTACCCGACCCAAGTCCTTTTTTTAAGGTTCAAAAAAGTCTGAGAAAGTGGTTATTTTTATTTTTTCATGTACCTTTGCACTTTCAGTTTCTGGTTGAAATCAGAAGACTAGGAGCTGAAATATCATGACAGGACACTACTGTGGACTGAAATAGAAGCACTGCCACTTTTTTTTTTTTTTTTTTTGAGAATATTGGTTTATCATAAAGTTGCAAGACTAATTCGTAATTATAAGAGATTTGGATAAGCTTGCAGCAAGCAAGAAAGCTTTTGTGTCCTTGCTACTACCTAAAGTGAATCTGAATGCAAAATTTGCAAAGGTTTCTTATTAAGAAATTGAAGAGCATTTTTATTTTTGACTTGCCATCAAATTCCACAGACATGAATCTTAAATGGAATTGGCTTTCAGAAATCCATATATGGAGGAACAGAAAATACAGGCAGACACTCCTATCACTATATGATATCAGTCCTTTGGATAATGATGCTCTCATGGGTGGGTTTATCATCACTTCTTGAACATTTCCAAGGTTCTTCCTTCTCTTGACCTTGGCTCTGATGAATTCCTCATAATCTGTACCTTGAAATCATTTCCTTCTTTGGAAAGAAGGAAATGATGCAACGATTATTGCAATCCCATCAGTTATTAACTTCTTATTTTTAGGGAGAAGGGGTTATAACTCAGCTGTAGAGATTTCCTCCAGCTCAGCCATAGAACAGATTCTCAGCCTGAAAACAGTTTTAAAGAAATATTAAAGAAATTTGTGGAAGTTTTAAGTTAAAGTTTACTGGCTTCAGAAGTACTTTTCTACTTCTCTAACTCAAAGGTGGTATCGATTTTTTAAATGAAATCGTACTGATCAGCCAAGTTCTCTTTAATAATAAATTAAAGTTGAAAAAGTTAGAACAAACGTAACCCCTGGACATCCATTTCTAGGTTTTTGTTTCTTCAGACAGCCCTTCATATTTTCCTACTACATTGCCTTTGTATTGAGGTAATCAATATCCAGGAACAGTTGGGAAGAAAATTTAACAGCATTTATGACAAAGACCAGATAATATTTTTTTTTTTCCCCTTGAGCATTTCCATATGGCTCAGAAGGATATGATATTTAGACACAGTTGGACAAATCCTGATCTGTTACCCTGTGGAAACATTCAGTGATGTGCTTGAACTCCATCCCACCTGCTCCCGGACGTTGCCACCTCCATCAAGTCAGTCCCCAGGGATGTGCTATTTCAAGTGCAAAGAGAAGAACATATTTTCCTCTTCCAGGACGTAGTTCTCTTCATCTGAAAACTGGGGGGAGCTGGGTTTTCTCTTCAGCAAAGTTCCTTTCTTCTTTTTTTTTTTTTTTCAGTATATTTAGAGGCAACCTGCAAACACTGACATGTTCACAAGCTGATCCCATAGTGCTGCCTGCCATCTGCAATCACTATTCCCAGCTCAAAATGGTCTTCCTTCCCACCCCTGTTAGACTCAAAGTATCAGATGTACCTCTAATATACCAGCTCTCCATTGCTCTCCTAATTTACTATATTGCCAGTTTTATTGCTAGTTTCATGCAATATGGTGTTTTGCACAAACAAAACTCTTCTGGAGGAGTTATGTCATAGTAAAAGAGTCTCAGTTCATATTTAAACAGAGCCTAACCCCCCGGGTGATAGGAAAAACACTGGAAATCCAAACCCTAAAGACTAAATACTTGAAGCTATTTTAATGTCCAACATCAAAAACTAATTCTCATTATTTTTAAGTAACCCTGATGATACAAGAAGTGTTTTCCATTTGTTTGAACATTTAGAATCATAGAATAGTCCAGGTTGGAACGGTCTTCAAAGGATCATCTGGTCCAAGCTTTCATGGGAAGATTGTCTAGCACCATGTCCAATCACATCTTGAAAACCTCCACTGATGGGAACTCTTCACCATTTAGGATCAGCAAAATAAAATTACTACTAAAGTGGAGAGGTGTGGTTTTGATTAGCTCTTTGAAGATGGTAACCCATTAAAGAAATGTCATAGTGTAAGGTCAAAAATACATCTCATATCAAAGTGAATTTTGTTCAACACCCATAAAAGATCAAATGGGATTGAAATGAGAGTTTAGTGGATATATTGTTTTCTACCTAAGGCGTGTAACATGGAGAGGAAAGCGTAGACTGGGATGCTAACAGAAAACAGACGATTAAATGGAATAAAACTTATACTGACTCCACATTACAGACACGTCTAACCACGGCACTTGGAGCTGTTAACCTATTCCACAGCGTGATCCATGCCATTGGTGCTATGTAAGTGATCATTTACTAATGACAGTTGCTGTATTTGTGTTTCTAGTAAACCAATTACATTAACTTCCATATAGAAGAAAGTCTCCTCCTTATTGGTGGAGTTTTGGTATGAAAAGATACGAGGGGGTTTGTGCAGTAGGAATAAGGCACCAGCTTCACCCCTAGCATAGAAAGAACTAATTTTACATTGAAGTACACAAGCCTGTTAATAACAGAATCACAGAATGGTGGGGTTGGAAGGGACCTCAGGAGATCATCCAGCCCAACACCCCTGCCAAAGCAGGTTCTACACCAGGTTGCACAGGAAAGTGTCCAGGTGGGTTTGAACATCTCCAGAGATGGAGACTCCACACCCTCTCTGGGCAGCCTGTCCCAGGGCTCTGTCACCCTCACAGTGAAGAAGCTTTTCCTTAGGTTAGTCTGGAACTTCCAGTGTTCTAGTTTTTGCCCATTGCCCCTTGTCCTTAGTTTTTAACTGTTAAATATTATATTGAAAGGACACTTTACAGACTAGAAAATGTTTAAGAGTAGAAACTTCTTTTTGCATTCATTTGCATTATTTGGATTAGACTGAGTTTACATTTGTTTTAGAAAAAAAATACAATTATTTCAAAAGGATAATTTGAAATCTACCTACTTTTTCACCGAAAGCACTGTGTACATCCTGCATCTCAAGATCATTAGAGGCCCAAGAAATGATACATCAGAAACAAAGACTTGGACTGTATTCAGTCACAGATCCATGAATAGGCATTCTTCTTTTTTTGTCGAAAACTCAGTCATCATTTCCTTTGAACAAATCTCAACAACCTTTTCACCATTTAATCCCATTCTCCAAGGTACCTTCTAATGGGTTGTGTCAGTCAGTCCACGCTAAGGTTTAGAAAGCTAATTTCTGTAGCTAAAGCAAAAGAACACAAAAACACTTACACGCTGAGCTGAATACAAGAAAAATACAGCCCAAGGAACTTTAATAAAGAACCACACTCCAAAAATCATTATTTTTATATTTAACTAGGGCTTCATAATGTCATTAAAAATTTAGGTCAAGCACATAATGTCCAAAAGTTCTCAAGTAATACAAGGATAAAATTATCTGCCAGTAATTTAAGTCCACCAGTGGGTAGCAGCAGGTAGCAGTTAATTGAAAAGTGGTTTATCTCTAATTATTCTTCTATATCTTCCTTATCAACCCTATTAGAGTGAATACATAAAAAACATACTTAAATACTGTTGAGTCTGATATAAAAAGAAAATTTGAAACTGGTGATACTCTTATTTTAATCCAGGTCTGCAAAATCTTTTCTGTGTGTTATATACATGATGTTTTCTGAGTTATACACAGGACTACACACTTCATGATGTCTCTCCCAAAAATGTAGAATTTAATTCAGCTCTGCCTTTTTTTGTTTCTACTATTCTACTTTCTATTAGAGAGTCTTTGTGCTCTTTCTGAAGAGCAAAAAAAAAAAAAAAAGTGAGTTTATGGCTTGAGGTATTGCAACTGGTTATGAGTAACTCAGAGATGCTCCACAGCCTCTAAAACTACAAAACTACTCTTGGCCTTTCTGTGAATTTCTTTGGAGATTGAGGACATTTTGATCCAGCAGCAGCAGATGGCCCTTAGCTACAGAAGTGATACTGACACAGTTTCACATTTCATTATTGTGAAGTTCAAGCCTAAGAAATTGCTTTTTTCCTTGTTAGGAAGAGCTATAGCTTCTCCTTAACCACACTAGCCCCAAGACCAACAGTATATCACATCATTATAGCTGCTCCTTCCTTCACAAGGTTCAGCTCACAGAATATACTGCCCAAAACCACAACAGCATTTTAATGCTGGCTTGGCATCTCTGCATTGGGGAGAGGTGGTAGCAGCTGCCCGCAACCAGGCAGAAGCTCTTGGATGGCTCCTTGTTTTCTTGTTTGCCAAATGAACACGAGAAGCAAACATAGGACCTTCTCAATTAGCAAAATGACTTGTGAGGGGCACATAGAACCCTTCATCTAGGAAACACTTAGAAACAAAATAATAAGAAAATTTTCAATTTGTTGAAGTAAGATACACAGGTTTTGGGGTTTTTTTTTCTTGAAAAAGAAAAAGAAACAGCAAAATCACCAGTAAAGCAAAAGGTCAGCTATGAAAAATCACCACTGAGGCAGCTCTGCTTTTCCCCACACCAATTATGTCTACATTATATCTCATCCTATGAACTGGAAGGAGGAAACAACTTAATTACACTGACCATATGTCCTCTTCTTTTCACCACCTCTCAAACAAGTCCTCTGACCAGGAAGTCCCTCTGAGATCCTCTCACATTCCAGTATGACCGTGATTCAACCCTGATACCCCCTTTGACGTCAGCAACCAGTTCCCTGACTGACTTGGTGCAATATACACAGCCTAATGTTGGAGTAAAAATATTTCTCTGCCAAGGCAGAGAGATTTCCCCTCGTGAGCTGAGGGATAATTCCCAGGAGAAAAGAATCCCAATTAAATTTAGCTTTTCTTTAGTGGATCTGTTGGAATGTAACCTTTTCATGCTGAGGACTGCTACCAGAGCTAAGCAAAACTGTTTATTCTCAGGTTGCAAAATGAGAATAAAATTTTGCGATGGCAAACGTTGGCACTCGTTGAACAAAAGCCAAGAGAGGGTCTGAAAACCTTTTCAGGTTTTGGACTCATATTTGCATCCAGAACTCCATTTTCTGGTGACAAACAGTCTTGCACTTTTCCTGTACCCATTGATTATGTCTGGTAGCATAAATAGATTTTTCCCATCCATCCATCCTTATCTTAGATTATATCTGTCTCAATTCATAGCATGACATGGATTGAAAACTGTTGACCCACATGGAAGCTTAAAACAGCCCCAGCAGTTCAAGTCACCACTATTCTGAGCTAACAAGGGATTAACTGAGGGTCAGAATAACAATCCTCTACTGAGATACTGCCTTCCTTTACTTATTAAGTACCAGCAGCTACATACACACAATTAATATATATCACACAAGGAAGCATTATTAATATCAGACAGAGGACTGTGCAAACATACCAGACAAACCATCCTCAGCCTGAGACAGGCTTTGGCAGAACATGATTTTCCCGGTGGTCCCTTTCCCACAGAGACTTCGCTTCCCCTATCTTTGAGACTTCAAGTCTCAGCATTAAAGGTGATTATACAAATTTTAAAAATATTCAGCTAATATTGGGAGAAAAGATCCAACAGGATGCAACTTCACCTTCCCAGTGCCCTGGAGAGAGCTGGGGGAAGGCACAGCTACAGTCACAGGCTTGATGCACAGGTTTCTTCCTTTAGGATAAGAGGGAACAGCCTTAAGTTGCACCAGGAGAGGTTTAGATTGGATATTAGGAAAAAATTCTTCGCTGAAAGGGTTGTCAAGTGTTGGAACAGGCTGCCCAGGAAAGTGGTGGAATCACCATCCCTGGAGGGATTCAAAGGATGTGTAGATGCGGTGCTTAGGGACATGGTTTAGTAGTTTAGTAGTGAACTGGGCAATGTCAGGTTTACAGTTGGACTAGATGATCATAATGGTCTTTTCCAACCAAACTATTCTATGATTCTACGATTCATGACCTCATGGTCCTGGCCCAAAGCAGAACATCATACGAAACAGTGAACCTCTCCTGCACTGCCTGTATCCAGCCCTGACTTCCATTTAGCCCCAGGAGAGCAGAGGCAGCCCAGGACACCAGCCTTGAAGCCATCTCTTTCAGTAGCACCTCTACAAACCATTGAGGTTCAACAGCAACAGATGATGCAGCCCAAGGACATCACGCCCCTTACCTCTGATAGCTCACCAGAAATAATTCAGTTGTAGTTCATAAATACTGGGTGTGCACAGGAGGTTGGCCCTATGAACAGAATAAAAATTAAATTAAAAACTACTTTAATGCAGTGATCTTTTTTTCAGCTCTGATCTAACAAAACTTTGTGACAATGACAAAGAGGGAAAACTTTGAGACTGGAAAACAAGATCATATAACGATGCTGAGTTAGCAAGAGCATAAAGCAAAACAAGATAACTGATTTTCCAATTGCATTTAATTTGGAGAGTTTAAGACTTAAATAAAGAGAAAATCGTGGAAACTTATTGAAGCCAGAAACCATTAGAAGACTCTAACACTATATTAGTTTAAAAGGATTCTGTCAAGTGCAATCTTAGCGTTTTAAATTTTTTCCATGTAATTAATGTCCCTGCAACATTAGTTACACTATCTTTGAAGCTGGAAAATAGTGTTTACTTTCTTATCTTCACCGACATTGAACTTCCCTTCACATCTTCTATGGTGATAACACACAGAAGTCTCAGTTATAATTTTGTTTATTTGTTTATCGGGCACCAATGTGATCAACAATATTCCTTATTCCTACTTTCCCATGGATGGGTGTGATGTTTTGTAAGCTGACACAGCCTCTCTTGGGTTTTAAGATGCTGATAGGCAGTGAAGAAAATAATCTGGTGTCCATTAGAGACACAAGACAACACTTTGAGTATTACTCATACCAAATCTGTTAGCAGCATTAGAAAAAGTATTAATAATAACAAAATTCACCAATACTAAACTAAATGGAAAATATTTTGAGCATGGCTACATGGGGTTGCTTCCCATGGAGGGATTGGACTGGCCAAAGCCCAGAGGAACACTGTCCACTGTCCCTCTCCTGGGCATAGCCTAGACCTGGCTCAGCTGGGGCACACCTCACATGCACTAGATCACGCTTCCAGATGAAACTGGGTTTGAAAAGGCATTTGGGGGGTTGCTGGGAAGGCCCAAAAGAACAGGAGGCCCAAGGACAGCCAAGTGCATCGTGCCTGTTGGCTCACCGTTCACATAACAGCTCTGGAAGAGGAAGAACTGGCTCTGAAATCCCTTTCCTCCAGCAGCACCTTCTCACCAGAGAGGACAGTTCAACCCTCTGGTCTTTCTTTCAGGTCATTAAACTCATGCAAGTTCACCCAATAGTAGGAAGAGAGATGCAGCTCAAAAGATGACAAGTGCCACATGAAAAACAGTGAAACCCTCCTGTCCTGTGCCACTGGTGTGCATTTTTAGGTCTTATATGATTAAGGTTTAACTCCTCCAATCTCTTGGACAGATCATAAAGATCTCTATGCATAGATTTGTGTTAACATAAGTGTGTTACACGCATAGGCACACACACCTATATATAAGCCAATCTCTTTATATTACTGAACTCTTAGAAAAGAACATTATTTTCCTGGCACTCTCATGGCACAAGACCAACTACTGCCCTGGTTTTGGGAGCTGGGGACAGATGTGCCCATCCCCATGAACTCCAGCTGCAGGGACCAAGCTCTATTACTTGTAGCCTCTAGGGCTGAAATTATGCAATAATCAACATCAGTTTTGCTTCATCTTGTTGTTTGATCCTAATTTCCCTTTTATTAAGCTAACTTCACTGTCATTTCAGTCACTGGTGGGATACAGAGAACTAAGAAGCAGCCTAACATGCCTGATATCAACAAGTTCCCATGCCAAATTGCTTCATCTGGGGAAATCCTGACTTATTAAATACATGCCACACTGACAGGAGAGCTGCTAATTCTCCAGCTGATGGTCTTAAACATGTCTGAGCAGCAATCCATGGGAGGTGCCAGCCAGTTTTCCAGAGCCAGGGACCAAATCTTGTAGTTCAACAATGATATCAATAAGTTTTGTAGTAATTAGCGTTCCAAATGGCATGTGGAATTTCTGCCTTTAACTCTGTGTTATCACTCTTCTGGTTCTAACAATGCTTTGAGAAGAAATACAGGTCTTGTTATAAAAAACTACAATGTGGGAGACTTTAATTTCCTTATTTTTGCCATGGACTTGGAGCTTTGTCCTTTCTGTATGTGATTTAATTGCCTTCGTGAGATGAGTATTTGTAAAATTATTTTAACAGAAGTTTTGCTTTCCTTAGCATTTTCCCATTTGGGATATTTCATTTCTTGTTCTACAATTATCACACTGGGAGTCTCTGAAAACAGTAGACATTTCTGCTGCCATGACACAAAAGAATAACCATCAAAATATTCAAACAACAAAAACAATCTGAAAAATCCATGGCCATTGTTAGACATAGAAGAAATCCATTGATGATACGTGTGCTTGTGCCTGGTGCACCTCAGAAATAACTGGTTCCCACTAAAATAGATGATTCAAACATCAAGAATGATCCAGGAATATTGTAAGCCTATTTAGACTTATGATGCTTTTACTGTACTTAAAGAATCAAAACATGTTATGTCATAAGTTGTTACCATTTCTCTAGGGCAGGTTTTATATCACTTATTTTATAACATCAATTCATGCAAGACACCTCTCTCAAGCAAAGTTGCTTTGAATAATTTGAAACATTTTTATTCTTCCAGTAAGCATTTATTATAGGTACCGCATTTGGAGAAAGCACCCTCAATTAAAGCTTATTTTATACTCTGTGTGAGACACTTTAAATGTTGTTTGTGACAAAAAGATTTGAGAAGTATCTACAATCAACACACGACTGTAACAGTCCCAATTGCAGCCAGTTTATCGTCTGTCTAAACTGCAATTCTTCCTGTGCAGAAACCCTTGAAGTCAATTGGGTTCCATATGGGTTCTCTGCACTGACCTAAATCTATTCCCACTGATGACAACAGTAAAACTCCCAGGGCCAAGCCTAAGTGTTTTCAAAGTCAGTTTGTAAACACTGGCATTTTAAGGAACATTTTCTGCAGGGTCATATACAACCTTTGCTTTAAGCTAAAACTTAGCAGAGGAGATTTCTTCACCAGAGAATATTTTAATAGCAAAACCTCAAACTTACACCCTCCTCCATTCTTCAAAAAATTGATGTTGTCAACTTTGTGCTTTAAGTAAGAAGCAGAGTTTATTAGTTTAAGTGACTTCAAAAAGGCTGGATGAGCATCTTTAATCAGGCACAAAAATTACGCGTCTTCACAGAAATGACAGGCTCAAATTTTCAGCCAAGCAGAAGAAATTCTGAACTGTTTCTGTTTCATATGATCTTACTCCTACCCCAGCCTGCAGACTCTGAGGTCTTTACTTAAATTCATATTCCACCAAAGATCAACACTTAATCTTCAAAATGTGAGACCACAAATATCCCTGCCAGAATAAATGAGAAGCTTGGAGATAATTTTAGCCCGTATATAGTGAATACACAAGTGGGGAAAAGGTGTCAGCCTGTCTTTTCTAAGATAGAACAAAGCAAATCTTCAAATTCAGACATTTTAAGAAATTTAAAGATAGTTGAATTGTAGAGTTATCATCATTGTAACATATCTCAAACATAGCAGGGTTTTTTGTCCCACCTATAGCTTGCAAGTCCTTAGTGAGCTTATATATCTTCCTAGAGATGAGGACATGCAGACCAGGTTACACTGTTTAACTACCACACCTTTATTACCTGAAGGTCACCAGGTAAGAGAAGAACATTCAGTATTTGCACATGATTTTTATGTTTGCCATAGTTTGAAGAGAATTTATCCAATGGCTTCCTAGTGGAAGACCTACTTGTGTGGAATTAAATGCCTACCCACCTCCCACCGAAAGGTAACAACAATGGGATGTTCTGCTCCCATTTATGTCTCTAGAAATCTCCCAGTTTTCATCTTCTTGAGGTGGGACCTTTTCAATACATCACTTGCAGGCATCACCACCACGGTACTCATATTTTAAACACTGTTGACATTGCAGTGCTTGAGCACACTGATGTTAGTATTACCCCAGCTTCCCACTACCCGTTCTTGCTCCAGGAAAACCTGTCAAGGCATCAGGATTGATCAACTCACCAGACTTGTAGGCTTGTTGAAAAGGCTGATGGATGAAAACATTGTATTTATCAGTTCTGCAAACCCAAAGGGCACTCAACCCAACTTCAGAGAGGAAACCACCCTTCCTCTTTCTAATCTAGCCCCAAATGGCAAGGAAAAAATTAAAATAATAAATGACATTTTTACATCTCTCGTTATAATCCATTACTGCAAGCTCCCACACAAGGGAGTCTTGTCCTCACTGTAGGACAAAACTGTAGGAAAGCAGGGTAAGAGCTGATGAAAGGTTGGAAGAAAACACCAGTGATAAACACACCTGAACTATAACTAGAACCCTTTGCAAGAGAGCTTTTATCAAATATTATTTTGAGAGAGAAGAAGAGGGAGGCTGAGAGCAGTTGGTTAACCCAAGGAAGGAGAGAGCAAAACACATATCATCTACAGCCTCCCTCCCTCATATTAGGAAGGTTAGAAAGTTTGTTTAATCGGTGAAGACTACCACAGAATAAAATAGCCATGTCACAGTATCCAAATATAGTTATATTTTTTACATAAACCCCACATTTACATAGAAAAGTTAAATGATTTCAGCACCTTCACAGGAAAATAATTTTTCGGGAAGATTCAAGTCAGAAAGGTGACAATCCAGCAGGGACTGAGAGACACAACAAGGGAAAAACCATGAAGGAGTTTGTATGTTCAGTAATCCCCAACACTGCTGGACTCCAGCATCTCTACTTCTGCTGGCAGCAGCTCTGCCTTGCACAGAGGGGAGTGAGGTGGCCAGGAGGGGGAGAAAACATTTCTGAATCACAGAGCTGGGTGAAAGCATTTTTCAAATATCATTTCACAGAAAAACAGATGCAATTTGGGAGAGGATAAAGCTCTAGAAAGACTCAAGCAAGAATTGGAAATGGGATATACTGAACTAAAGAAATGGAAAAACACTGAAATATTTCATTTTGATTTTTCAATTCCCAAATGATGTTGTACATCACTTCCCAGCAACCCAGCTGGCTGGAGCTGACAGCAAATCCTCCAACAAGCTTCTTGGAATGGGAGAAGTCTGTTAGACCAGAAAAGCTGTGGGATGGCCATTCACAAGCTCCCTGGAAATCCTTCACTAGCACAAGGACTAAGAACATTCCTAAATATTAAATCTGGGAGCTTGTACAGTGCCCAAAACAGATATGTGATTGCCTTTATTGTTTGCCTTTAATAATAACAACAATTTTATTTAGCAACAACTTGTTCTGCAGTCCCCAAACTTTAAGCCCTTGTATAAAGTTTGGATTGTAGAGACATCTGGATAAATTAAAGAGCTGGGCAATCACCAACCACATGGATTTGAACAAGAGAAGTACTGGATTTGGCACCTGGGATACAGTAACCCTGGACACACACAGCCTGGGGAACAGGAGGCTGGAGAGCAGCCCTGAGAGAGGGACCTGGGGGTTCTGGTCCATGGCAAGTTGAACACGAGCCAACAGTGTGTCCTGGCAAAAAAGAGAGACAATTGTGTTCTGAGCCAACAGTGTGTCCTGGCAGCCCAGAGGGACACCCGTGTCCTGGGGGCACCCAGCCCTGCCCTGGGAGCCGGGCCAGGGAGGGGATGGTCCCGCTCTGCTCTGCACTGGGGCGGCCTCACCTCCAGCACTGGGGGCAGTTTGGGCACCACAGGAGAAAAAGGGTCTAAAGCTCCTGGCGAGTGTCCTGAGGAGGGACACAACATTTGAGAAGGGTTTAGAGGGAAAGGGTGTGAGGAGAGGCTGAAGTCACTTGGTTTGTTCAGCCTGGAGAAGAGGAGACTGAGAGGAGATCTCATGGGGGTCTAGAACTTCCTCCCAAGGGGAAGAGGAGGGGCAGGCGCTGATCTCTTCTCTCTGGCCACCAACGAATGCCAGGAGCAGAGGACATGGCAGGAAGATGTGGCAGGGGAGGGTGAGGTTGGCCATGAGGAAAAGGTTCTTGAGGCAGAGGGTGGTGGAGCCCTGGAACAGGCTCCCCAGGGAGGTGCTGATGGCACCAAGCCTGACAAGATTCCAGCAGCATTTGGCCAAGGTCCTCAGGGACATGGTGTGAATGTTGGGATTGTCCTGTGCAGGGCCAGGAGTTGGACTCCATCATCCTTGTGGGTCCTTTCCAACTCACAACATTTGATGATTCTGTGATCTCAATATGTCAAGCAATGGGCAACCTGATCTCTGGCAGTGCTTAAAGTTCTAGATACTGCTTTCACTACTGGCTATTGCCATATGAGAGGTGACAATAGAGATGACTATGATGACCTTTAATTTCTAGCCCCAAAAACGTCTTTGCCTGTCAACTTTCTTGAAGCTGCTGCAGCAAATGAAGAGATCAGCTCTTTCATCAGCAGACACAAAACATCAGAGCAGGGAACACTCGTGATGGCACTCAGACACGTGGCAGCAATTTTCTTTCAATAAACCCAGAGGAGAAGCACTATAGGGCCTGGGTCAAAATACAACAAAGTCAGTGAAAGGCACTAAAAAGGCCAGAAAATTAAAAAGTTAAAGATCAGGCTTCTCCAAAAAGCACATTTTTTCCTGAATCTACTCAGATCATAGTTCAGATGAATAAAAAACTGTATGTACCTCAACTTTACAAGATGCTCAAGCCTTGGCAAGTGCAATTCTGTTTTAACTAAACACTATTCAAATACAAACTCCAGGACATTGTGACATGCTTTATTTTTCATCCTTTTGGGGTAATACGTTAATAGCAATGGCAGGTCTACATGTGTGCTCAGTGTGAATATCCTGTTGGATGGAAAAACTTAAAAATATTGTCATTTAACTGGTATTTAAAATCCACTATTTCCCTCCCGGCTTATGAAAATAATTTTCATTAAGGGGAGTTATACCGCTAGAAGCATTTGGCTTTCAGAAAGAACCATAATTTCAAGCTGATTCTGCAAGCAATCTCCTTGCAAAAAACACATCTGGAGCATTTAAATGTGCTGAGTGCTGACATAATTAAATAGCCGCTGAAAACCGTTGATTCAGTCTCTACAGCTGGGATGCTGCGAGACGGGCATGGAGCTTGTTCTATCACTCATAAAACAGGATTGTTTTATCTCATCTCAGCTAAGCAGACAAGGCAGAAGGGGGGGAAGAAATGAAAGAACTCTGCTTTTCCCTTGATTTTTAAAACTGAAGGGACAACCTTCATCTTTGATGCGCCGTGTACTTTGTTTTGTCAGATGGCTGCTGCTGTAAAATTTAAAATGAAAAAAAAAAAATCATCTTTTTCTGAGAAAAGAGAGAAAAAATTAAAAGGAAAAAGCAAAAAAAAAAAAAAAAGACAAGAAAAATGAAATGCAAAGTGTGTAAAATAAAATTTGAAGCACCAGGAAAATAATAAGAAGCCTCCTGCAATGATCATATCCTGCTGCAACAACAACATAAAGCCATCTTCTCTGCAATGAGCCTAAGTAAAATTTAAAATAACACACACCTGAGAAGAGCAAAGAATAGGGAAAATTCATTTCCTTTGTTATACTTTCTCTGTAACAGTTCTCTGAATTTATTATATAGTAATATATAATTCCATTATATATATACCAGTAAAGTATAATTCCATAACTTCAAAATTCTTTCTAACACAACTATTTTTATATTTTACTGTGAATTACAGAAATATCTAGAGGGGAACTGACACCAGGGTCCACTTCTCAAAGAGAATAAGAACTACCTATGATTCCTACCACAAAGAGCTTATTTATACAGTTTGTTCTAAACTGTTCTATAAACAGGCCCACTCTCATCAATTTACCTCATTAATCCTGGCTTGATAATTAATTACCCTGTTCTTCACAGCATAGGTACCTAATTTATTGGCTTTGGGAGATGGTTTTCCTTCTAGCACCAGACCTTGCTCCTGGCTTCAGGGCTGCACAAGAGAGAGGACAACATCCAGCTGGGGTTCCCTGACTTTATTTCCCCTCCTTTAAAAAAAAAAAAAATATATATATATATATTTTTAAAAATTGTATTTATTAATGAGGAAAAGCATCTGAACACCTCAACTCTGCAAACGTGCACGTGCTTACCTCTATAAGGAATCAACACAGCATCAAGAGTCGCACACTGTTATTTAAATATACAGAGTTGTCTTAGTGAAATCAGGGTCTAAACTGAATAACAAATTCCGTACACAAGCTTGAGGTCTTCATATAAAATCCAAACCTACAGGAGAATCCCATGAGGCAGGATTTTCATCATGTATTCAAAACTTTACGCAGCCTCAGGCTTTAACAAAACGGTGAAGAAGGATACTGTTACTGTTTGAAAAACATCACTTTCTACTAGTGAAGTGTTAGTAGGAAGAAAAGTCATCGGTATGTTTAGGCTTCTCTAGTCAAAACTAAGACAAAGTAAAAGGCACCAGAGAAAAGGCTAAAAAATAAAGCAAAAATAATGACATTTTCCACTTATGTGGCAAAAGTCAGCAAAATTTAACTAGGTATCTCTGAGCATCCTGTACAAAATAAAATACCCCAAGAAAAATGCTTCTGTGTGGTGGTTTTGAGGTGGTTTCCCTCCTTTGGCTGCAGCCAAACACAGTTGCTCTCTAACCCTCCCCCACACCAGAAAATAAGGGAGAGAATTGGAAGAAAAGGGCAAAGAAATTCACAGGTTGAGATAAAAACAATTTACTAATTGAAATAAAGAATAATTATAACAGTAATAACTGAATATGCAAATGCACAGTGCAATTGCTCATCACCTGCTGATCAGTGTCCAGCCTGTCCCAGCCAGCGATCCTGGAGCAGAGACAGTCCCCAAACCAAAACTGCAATCCCAGGAGAGCAAAAGCCCGAGCAACCCCTGAGAGAATCCCCCTGATTTCCAGTCAGCCCTGGTTAATATACTGACCATGACGTGATATGATCTGGAATATCTCATTGACACATCCAAATGCCAGTTTTGGGGTTTGCTATTTACTGCACTTCTCCCTCCCAGTCCTTTGCACTCACCAACTGGCAAAACACAATGACCTTGGACATCCAGCAAACAACTAAAACATCAGTACATTATCAACATTCTTCTCATAGCAAATCCCACACAAACTAAAACACAGCTATTCCAGCTCCTAAGAAGAAAATTAACTCTATCTTAGCAAAACAAGGACAGGTTTCATTGGAAAAGTCTTCAGCAAACTTCACTGACACCAGCAAGCGACACCCACACCCTTGGGCTTCCAATTCCTCCCAAAAAACCCTCACCCAGGAAATCAGCCAGCTCAGGACAGGCATTAATTTCTGTCCCTACAGCACATTTCAGGTATTTGGGGGATTACCATGATATAAAACCCAGGAACAGTCAACGCTGCAGCTGATTTCATAGTCAGCGTGAAGCCAAGCAAATAACAGTGCCCAAGAGGGATGAGACAGGTTCAAAACTCAAGCACCAAAGACAAAGCAGGACTGAAAGTCCCTAGAAGATGAAAAACCATGGTGTATATTATCTTTGGCAAACAAAAAACAGTGAATCCCACCTACCCCTAAGAAGGTGGTCTGCTTCCAAGCATTTAAATTCCTTTATAAGGACAATTTATTTATTATTTATACTTTATAATGATACTTTATTACAATCCTAAAGCATATTCATCTGCTGCTAAGCCATTTTACACCAGGCATTGAAGAAACATTTGTTTAAAACTAATCTAAAGAAACACTTGTTTAGAACTAATCTGCAGTTTATTTCTTAGAGTTAGAGAAATTTACAAAGTCTTTCATCTGGTATATCTTAAAATAAAAAATAAAAAAGCAGATTGCAATTTATCTGTAAAGCTGCAGTAAAATTCAGAGAGTGTATCAGACCATAGGGGCTGTTAAATATTTGCCTCTCCAGGGTGTATCAAACCTGCTTGTGCATTAAAAGAAGTGACTAGAAAAGTTAGAAGAAGGTAAAAACAATTTTTACCAAAGCAGCTGTTTTATCGTTTCTATCAGACTTTGGCAAACCCAGAAGAGCTGAATCACTAGACGCCGATCACCACAGTGCTGAGCAGGCTGTGAGCTCACTGCAGATTGCAAATACCAAACAATTTGCTTTTTTTCTGCACCATTGCCACCTAAGCTGATGATGAAAAAGAATTAATAATTACTGGTAATTATCTGACTGCACACTTTTTTTTTTTTAGTATGCTGAACTCAAGCTTGTGTTGTTTTATGAATAGCTTATGGCTCTTCCTGGCTGGAGCATGCTGCTTCCCCGAGCAGGGAGGCGAGGGGAGGAAGGAATGGCATATGCTAACCTTATCATTTTGACTTGTTTTGACTGGACACTTAATCTTACCTCTGGTGAATGCCACATTCTTCTTCTCCATATGTCACTTTTTCCTTGGCTGCTCACCAGCCCTGAATGCCAGAGGTTACAGGAAAGGAAAAAACCACTTACTTCCTAATTAAAGAGTCATTTAACAATATGTGCTGTAATTTTACTGCCTTGGTTCTTTCTTTGCTATATACACCTAGACTGGCAATGATTTGCTAAATAAAAATCTCAACAAAGGAATGACAAACCTGTTAAAATAAATCTTTGATTTGTGACCTTTATACTAAAAAGATCCCCTCTCTTTCCAGCTTTGTTATCAATAAAACATGTGCTGTGAAATGTTAAGAGGTTGGAAATAGACACCTTGAATAGAGTTCCTCAGAGAAATACCTTAGGACACACCAGCAAGGATCAAGCAATATTGACTGAGGTTCAGGTGGAGAGTTCCTCACAAAGCCTCAGCATCCTGGCAAATAGGTTTGTCAAAAGGACTCTGATGACTTTTCCAGCCTGGGGCTTCAACCATCACTGCTGAAGTGTGAGGAAGACAAAAAACTCACAAAAAGATGCCTGAATCACATAGAAACACAGAATGGTCAGGGTTGGAAGGGACCTCAGGAGATCATCCAGTCCAACCCCCCTGCCAGAGCAGGCTCC
>NW_010290811.1:18496-32861 GCF_000700745.2 Antrostomus carolinensis | reverse complement strand
GGTTGCACAGGAAAGTGTCCAGGTGGGTTTGAACATCTCCAGAGATGGAGACTCCACACCCTCTCTGGGCAGCCTGTCCCAGGGCTCCAACACCCTCACAGTGAAGAAGTTTTTCCTCATGTTTAAGTGGAACGTCCTGTGTTCCAGCTTGTGCCCATTGTCCTATCACTGGTCACCACTGAAAAGAGTCTGGCCCCATCCTCTTAACACCTGTCCTTTAGATATTTATAAACATTGATAAGGTCCCCTCTCAGTCTTCTCCAGGCTAAACAGACCCAGCTCCCTTAGTCTTTCCTCACAAGAAAGATGCTCCAGCCCCTTAATCATCTTTGTAGCTCTCCACTGGATTCTCTCCAGAAGTTCCCTTTCAGTTGGTGTGTCAGTTGATGGATCCTGATGTGGACTCACCAAGAGATGCGTGGCACATGCCTGCACTCATCCCCTTGCTTGTAGAGCGATGACCTTCTGAGAAAGCACATTGGAAAGAGTCTGAGCAGCTGAATAGTAGACTAAGGCTGTTGACTTTGTGCAGTATTGACCAGACCTTACTGCATTCACCAATACAGGAACCACCAAAAACCAGCAATCCTCTGCACAAATTGATACAGAGGCCAGGTAGAGATGTTTTGGGTTTATAAGACCCAAAAGGTACGCAACATGAACTTGCGTGGTCAGACCTGCACTATGCAGGCTCACACATCTCTGCAGTCTAGGAAACCAACACAGATCCCCAGCTTCTGACATTATTTCTCAGACCAAGTGTCTGCCATCTCTGGTATTTCAGCTATGACCTGCTATAATTTTGTGTGCATCATTATCAAGCTTCCATTTTGCACCAGTCTTTAAGTGGCTTTGGCATCCTGCCTGACTTTTCCACTGCCTTTTCAGATGCCCTCACACTTTTTTCATCATAAACCACAAAAGCCTCATGAAATACACGAGTGCACAGTTTCTGTGAGGCCACTCTAATACAAATTATTTGTCACTGAAACAACTAGCTGCAGCTGCACGTCTGTAGGCAAATCTTTCTGTGCGTTAAGCGATATAACAGTCTGGGATTATAAAACAGTGTCTGTTATACCTGAGTTCTTCTAAAACACCATCAATCTGTGTGCAGTCTAATTCTCCTCTATCTTCCATTGCCTTTCTGCTAATTTTTCTTTCCATCTCTGTGTCCTGTACGCAAGTGTAATTAATTTACATGCGATACTTGATAACTCTTGCCCAGCAGTCTGGATTTTGCAGTCTGTTGAAGGATTTGTACACTCCACAATAAAGTCAATTATTATTTCAAAAGTATCCTTTAACTTGTCACATACAATAAAAGCTATCATATTGCTATCCCAAGTCACAAAACACTATAACCCATTTTTACTTCCATTCTCCTTACGCATATATCATATACATCCTCTATTAAATGACAAATACTTTTAGTTAAGAGGGGAAATAAAACAAGAACTGAATGAAAACCAAGGAACTTCTACATTTTCTATTGTACATTGCCTCCTTGTACAGAGAATTTCCAATATTGAAGCAATAATTTCAAGCCAAATTGGACTAGTGGGGTCACCAATCCTCTTTAAGAGGATTTCCCAGGAGGGGGGCAGCAGGTTTTGTTGTGCTCAGTCTCTGGTTTAAACGTTGTGTAAATTATGTGATAAAAGCAGATGATAATACTCTTCCTAGATACAGCTGGAAAAAAAAAATTGGACTTGCTTAGAATAGTCCCTGGGGCCTTTTCTTGGAGCATTCCTCTACAAGGAGAAACAATTATTTTACTTTTGGTTGCTATTGTCTCCTGCCGAGGGAATACATGTACAGTAATGATGAACTCTGTGAAGGGTGAAATGAATGTTGCTGCTGTTTCTGTATATTCAGCTCTGAAGAGTTGAGGCTCCCACAGACCTGCCAGGACTCTGTTAGATGTAATCACACACTGGCTCAAGTTTGCTTAAAAGTGATGCTTTAAGCATCACTGGCTGGAAGGAACCCAGGCAAAGAGCTGCTTGGCAATCAGAGAATCCCAGAATGGTTGGGGTTGGAAGGGACCTCAGGAGATCATCCAGTCCAACCCCCCTGCCACAGCAGGTTCCCTACCACAGGTTGCACAGGAAAGTGTCCAGGTGGGTTTTGAACATCTCCAGAGATGGAGACTCCACAACCTCTCCGGGCAGCCTCTTCCAGTGCCTCATCAGTGAGCCTGGCCTCATGTGATAACGCAAGTGTCTTAGAGATAAAGGTGTCAATTAACCATAAACCAAAGTCCCTATGGCTTTTCCACATGTAGATGATGAAGACATAGTGGAAAATGGCACATTAAAATGTTGTCCTAGTACATGATCATGTCATCTGTTCTGCCACCACCTCTTTTTCCATAAGCCCCATCACTACAGATCACATGTATGGAGTATGATAGTACCTAACTAGAGCTATGCACTATCTCACTTAGGCATAGAGTTTATAAAACAACACAAAACTCAGTTATATACTTTCTAAAATTTCCAGAAAGCTGCCATTTGGCCAGAAGCCCTCTTCAAACTTCATTTTTCTCAGTACACACTGACCTGCTCATTTCAATCAAGCCAATCCTTAAATTTATACTCAAGTGACTCATGGAAACCCACAATTTCTATTTGCACATAGTTATAGCAAATCTCTTCTTTAGCTGTACAAACACTGACACTCTACTAGTTCTCATCTTTTCCCTGGCTCTCTTGGTTTGCAATCGACACCCTTGTGCATTGATGCTGTTTGCATCCTTTTCTTTTACAGGCACACTGAATCCCATTAAAATTCTCCATGGAGTAGTTCATCCCTCTATCTGTTTTTCATGAAGCTGGGCTAGCATTCTTTCAGGGAGAACAAGAAAGAAAAGAAGAATACTGTATAGCATTTACCACGTACTTTTAAAGAAGCTTCCAAAATAGATGTAAAATAAATATCAGCAACAACATTTTTCTACTCATCTTAGAAATAATATTATTTGGTCATCTGCATGGATAATCTTAACTCTCCTTTCTTAATGTGTGCATCTCAAAAGAGTTTATTTCAATATGTTTGACTAATACAACAACAAATGCACAGAGCTGGTCACTTATCTACTGTAAGCACACAGCTTTTTGAACCCAAATCACATTATAATTTCCACTGAACAGAACCTCTGGAGATCATACAATGGTTTGAGTTGGAAGGGACCTTAAAGATCATCCAGTTCCAACTCCCCTGCCATCAGCAGGGACACCTTCCACTAGACCAGGTTGCTCAAAGCCTCATCCAAACTGGCCTTCAACACTTCCAGGGAGGAGCAGCCACAGCTTCTCTGGCCAACCTGGGACACTGGCTCACCACCCTCACACCAAAGAATTTCTTCCTAATATCTAATCTAAACCTTCCCTCTTCCAGCTTAAAGCCATTTCCCCTTGTTTTGTCATTAACTGCCCTTATGAAAAGTCCTTCCCCAGCTTTCTTGTAGCCCCTTCAAGCACTGGGAGGCCACTATAAGATCTCCCTGGAGAATTCTCTTTTCCAGGCTGAACAGCCCCAACTTTCTCAGTCTGTCCTCATAGGAGAGCTGCTCCAGCCCTCGCATCATCCTGGTGGCCTCCTCTGGACTTGTTCTAGCTGCTCCATGTCTCTCTTGTGTTGAACTAGATGATCTAGTTCAACCCCATGCTCAGAGCAGCTCCGCTACAGTAAAACCAGGTTGCTCAAATCAGGAAACTTGGCCTTAGCATGGACACGGTTGTGCCCAAGAAGAGATTTTCAGTGCCAAGGGCTTCTGCAGATGACCTACACCTCGTTCCATAGGTGATACTACCTTCATTATCTTATAAACTGGACACGTTGTTATCCTCAAATGGATAGAGCCATTACTGTACTTTTTATTTGCTGTAGTAGCACCAGGGACTGAGTTATGATTCCATGGTATTTGAAGGATTTTTAGCTCTGTGTTCTGGGCTGGTGTATTATCAGCTTGTTATAATTTTTAGTGAATTATTAATAAACATGTATTCATTAGCTTCATAAAATTAATGTTAGAAAAAAAACCAGTAAATCTTACCTGGAAATCTGTTCTTTGGTTTTCTGTTACTGTTTATAATGCTTCCCTCTTAATAGTGCACCTCCATTTCCATTCAAATGCAATTAATTCTGATCAGGTATGCACTGATTTACCTGCTCCTGGGTGCTGATTAGATAGAAGAGTAATCTGTTTTGAATTAAATGTTCAGATTACATTACACTAGTTCATGCCATTCATCGCATTAGGAAAGGAAAAGGTCTTACAAGGAAGGGAATCATTGGAGACACAGATTGCTATGAAATGCTTCAAGTCTATCTGAGATACTGCTAGGACAATCCATCATCTAAACAATTATTCAGTTTATTTTCTTGCCTATATTCCTTTCACTTCAGACAGAAGTCATGGCAATTGATAAGAATAAAGTAATTTGGAAAAGAGGGAGACAGTTCTCCAAAACCATTGAAATTAAAGATATTATGATGTTACACTTGAAAATATGTTTGATTTCTTTGTTATTAGCCTTGAAAATTGCTGGTAGCCTCTGGATTTGTTGTGCTACCTACATTAAGCATCAGGGATGTTATCACTCTGCAGCTCGGTGATCTGCTAACAGGATGACAACAAACCTCAGCTAAAAATTCAGTCCAGTACCACCACCCCAAACAAAACTGGAAACTGCCACTACATTGTACCATCGAGCATCATAGGCATCTGCCTCCCAAAGAATAACTCCTTTCAGCTTTCTGGGAATGAAAAATAAATAAATAAATAAGGCTTAAATCTCTAATAATCTGTGCAATCTTTTGTCATAGTTGCCATAATCTAAACTCCCAGGAAAACAAGTTCTTTCTGAGCTCATAACCCTCAGTTACAATCTCAGTGATTTAATTAAAAAGGAAAAGTTTCCTTCTACAGCCAGAAGGCAGCCAAAAGTGTTGGACAATTGGCAACAGGAGCAAAATAGCTCAAGGATATTGTTAAAAAACATCTGAGTAAGAAAAAATGCAAATAATTTAACAAGTTGTGCTAGAAGGAGACCAGACCAGATACTGAATTTTAAACCAGGTCCAAACCACAAGCTACTTTCCTTGAGTTTAACCTGTGTTACAGAGGTTCTTTCTGCCACACTGTTTGAGCTACAGCTGGAAGCACCACCTCCAAAATATGAACAGCATTTTCAACATCTGTGTGTGCAAAAGTTGCATTATTTTTAGGAAAAATAATAAAATAATAAAATTTTTAAAAAAGCACATCCTTCTGGGATCCAAACCCAGGTTTTTGGGCTCACGCATCTAAAATTTCACATACTTATCAGGAGCAAACAGAACCACCTAAAGCTTGTCTGCCTCTGCAAGGAGGTGAACAAAATCCAACCGTTACATTCCAGAGTCTACCTTCTGCTTTTGTCCTACTCGCGCTACACGAGGTGGGGGGAAAAAAAGAATGAGTTCATAGCTCTCATGAAAAGTGCCACAGGGACAGTGAAACAGAGGTGTCCTGAGCCAAATTCAACTGCTGGAACACCTCTCTGAGCCACTGGCACATTTCTTTGTCAAGAAAGAACCTCTTCTCCTCATACAAATAGAGGAGGAAAATAAAGGACAGAACTTCAGCTTTGATTCAGCTGAAGGAATAAACACCCTGTTTTGTCTGGAGGGGAGTGAAGCAGGTTGTCTTTGTGTTAGTCTGAACTCCTAACACCAATTATGACTGGAGTACAGTCATTATTCTCCCTGAATGCTGGAAAGCATAGAAGAAAATCAGGGGTTTAACCCTTTAAATACACAACAGCCTAATTTCACCAAACCAGTTTCCAAAAGCCTAAAGGGCTCAGATGTTTATGGATTCAGGAGACTGACCACTAGACAGATCCTCTCACTAGAACCCCATTATTACTATTTATTTATTTAGTAAATAAACTTCTAAAATCCTTGTGCGTGCAGACAGGTTAAAACAGTCTAAGTGAAGCAGTTAGTTATTCAGTTTCTTTAAAATTAATAAGATGTCAAAAGTTAATAAATAAGAAGACAACTTATTTTTCCATGGGTACAGGCTATGTGCTTTGGCTCCTCATATTTCTAAGGCTGAAGCACGAGAAGATTGCCTTTGCCTAATACATACGTAGAGATGATTAACCAGGGACATTTAGTAATTCTTTGTCATTCAGGATAATTAAATAGGCTGGCACAGAAAGAGTTTTTGCACAGGTTGTCTTTTCTTGAGTTGCTCACTTAGGGGGTTTTTTGTGTGTGTGTGTGTTTTGGGGTTTTTGTTTCTGTTATGTTTTAGTTTTGTTTTGTTATTAATTGGTTGGTTGATTGGGGCTTCTTTGGGTAGTTTTGGGGGGTATTTTAGGGACTTTTTTGTGGTTTTTGGTTTTTTTTGGTTTTTTTTAAACAGATCATCTGTTTTATCCTCATTTAAAACATAAAAATTTCATCCGCTTACAAGAAATTGTTAGAAATTATCATTAGCAGCTCTGCAACACCCTGAGTCAGCTCCTTTTACACCTGAGGGTGATACCTTCCAGCCAGGCTGATTTATAGCTGCTCTCCCTTACAGCCTTTCACCTCTCCCTTAATCATCTCAGTCTCAACCACCTTGATAACCTCTCTTCATTCTTATAAAAGACATAAAATATATTACCCGTGTACATCAGTCCCCCTTGACTTACATAACGACTCTCCTGTCCTATTTGTAGCTAGAACCTGCCAGCTCTCCAGGGTTTTCTTCCCAGACACTTCTAAACTCTTTCACTTTGCCTCTTCCTATGACACTAGTGCATTGCATTCTGTCTCGACTCAAGTTTACTTGCATGGGTTTTTTCAATACCTTCCTTTCAGTCTCCTCTGAGACCCTGCAGTCAACCTCCTGACAAACTCATCATTTCAAAAAAACCATCTCCTGATATTTTCAGCATTCAGAGCCATCCAACAGCACACAAAGTGCCACAACTCTCATATGGTCCATAGGAGCTAAACACTGAAAAGTGGAAACATCATCTACAACTACCATAAAGTCAAGACAAAGTAGAGAACATTACCATCTCCAGAAGCACTGGAGACAGCCCAGTCCTGGGTCAAGTGAGTTTTTTTCTCCTCGGTCACAACTATTGCTGTTTGCCCCATATTCTGTACAGCTGCTCAGCACCTATATCACACTTACCTTCACAGGCCAACGTGGGCTTGGGCATGTTTCTGGTCGATGTGGTCCTTGTACAAGACGTTCAAAGTGTGCTTCTGCTGTAAATCAGGACTTCCCAAGGACCAGTATCCATGGAGCTGCCTGAAACAGATTATTTTCTACTAGTGAGAATTCAAACTTGTTAGCATACATAAGCATTGCACAATGGATGAGGAACTGGCCAAAATTGAATGAGGTTTCACAATTACCTTTGGAGGATGAATTCCACTGGTAACCCTCGCCCCTAAACTGACACACAGCTTCATCTCCCTGGGAGACCCCCTGAGATGGGAATACCCATCAAAGAAGGCAGACATGGGATGGAGCTGGATGTGTGGCTTTATTTTGACTTGTGGGAAGCATCATCCGGAAAGCAGTGGAAACCTCCTAGCTCCAGAGCAGGTTCAACAAGGACAATGGAAAAAAAGAATGTTTCCTTCAAACAGAGTTTTTACAAAGTTTGGGGGTTTTTTGGTAAAACACCATTCTACCAAGCACCATTATACTGACTCATGGACTGTACAGCAAGTCTTACACTCAGTTTAGACATCTATAACTTACAACACTTTTAATGTACCTATTCACTAACAGATGCACCAAGAAGCCTCTTGTTTGCTGGTATGAATCTTGCCTTTTATGTCCTGAGAAAAACACCCGAAGTTAGATTATTTTTTTAAATGTAATTTTTATTCAGTACTTGACAATGGCAACAAAAACAGAACACTGAAGAATTATACTTTTTAAAGAGGAGTTTCTATCAAGCAGCTATTCTTGTCCTAGTGTAATATCTCATTTTCTCAGCAGTTGATTAAAATCCATTCTGTTCCGCTGGGTTACACCCAATGACACTCCCCTGATACAGAGATATACAGAAAAGATAAAAGAAAATAATATATCACTGGCAATGCTCAGAACATTGTTAAAAGCATATATTCAGCACCTACTTATCTTTTATGTATAAAGATATCTGGTGACAAATAGCCTGTTATGGTATGTGATTGACTGAAAATAAAGAACAGAAACTGAAAAAGAATACTGAATAACCTGAGGACCATTTTCTGGTCATATTTTATATTATTCCTCTAATTTTATGCATGTCCAGATTACCCACAGGAGAAAGAACACAAGGAAAGAAAACAATATGGTTTTAATGTAGCTCCAGCTAAGAACTGGAGCTAGTTATGGATTCCTCCAGTAATTCAGCCAATAAATGACAGGAGTTAGGTGTACCACTGTATGAGGTGGATACCACCAGCATCTCTAGGTACTTCTCCAGCAGTACTAGGAGGCCTGGACACTACGGGGATAATCAGAAGAGAGAATGAGGACCACATGAAAACAAGGACCAGAATCCACCCTGAAAACAAGGTGGCTTAAAGGTAGGAGAAGGCTAAAGGCAGGAAAACAATCACATCTCAAGGTCCTGAGCCCTTTGTGACCCCATACTGTATCTTCCAAAGGGACAGCAAGAAGAGGTACAGGATAAAAAGAAGCCATGAAACAAGGACAGGTTAGTGACTAAGTGGTTTATTCCATTTATTTGCCATTGACTCATCTTACACAGATTATGACATCAGGCATGTCCCAATATATGAAATTTTGCTTGTCATGGGTTTACAAGGTTCAACTCACCTTTCTCCTTATTTGTATAGAAGTGTTGTACCTTCTCCTAAACAGTGTGAGATGGACACTTAGGTAGGTGGGTTAGTCACCACACAACAAACACTTGCAGAGAAGCAGATGTGAGACTATGAAGAAACAAACTTATAAATGAAGCTGATTTTAGCAGCTGAGTGCAGAACTAAAATGAAGTGCAGAGACAAAACAACTGCAGTCTTGAAGCAAAACTTCTTTTGACTCCAGTATCTTTGTTTTTATGGCTAAAGAAAAAAAAGAATAAAACATTTCAGGATCCTAAGTAGTTGTATATCACCATCCAAATAACCAGCGTTGACCTTGCATGTGCATCAACACTGATGAGCTGAAGCAGGACAGCAGTTTTCAGGACACTGCACGGCCTGACGGCTGCATTAATATCTCAAAGGCTTATCTGTGCTCTTCTGAGCTCAAGGACACTTGTGAACACCTTCAACAAATTGAGAGAGGGAAAATTCTTGAGCTCTTTCTTGGATCTCTTAATTTTTCATTGGGGCAAATTCTCATTCATTTTAAGTGAAATGCAATCCTTGGTGAAATGACTGGGAGATTTCACATTGGCTTCAAAGCATCCAAATGTCACAATTCAACAACAGCCTGCAAGGAAACAGAGTTTGGCATCTGAAATCTGTTCTGGTGCAAATCTCAGACAAGGCTGGGCTGAGGTTATGGTCTGACTTGGAATCATATCATGTGTCTACTGGACTATTTTACAGCAAGTTTTCAGCTGTCGCTGTCCCAAAGATGTTATAGTTGTATACACAAAGTCATAAAGGAGAAAACTGAAAAATCCCTGTTAGATAGACCTGTACTCCACACTCCTGGTGAATTAACTAAGGATTCAGTGGCCATACAGTCTGGTCTTTTATGGTTTCATTTGACAGTGTAACACAAAGAATGCATGGGCTTTAAGAACAGGACTTTCAGAGCATCTTCTTTCTTTAACTCTTCAAGCTCTGAGTGAAAGTTAACCAGAGTTACTTTTGACCCAAGAGCTTTTTACCTTCTCATTCATCTTCTTCATAGACTTGAAACAACCATATAAACTTTTCTACTTAGACAGATGAATCCGTCATTACCCAACTAAGACTTCTGTGTAATTTTTTTGGGGGGAGCATCAGCTACCCCACATTGCCTAAGATGAGATACTGGTCACATACTACTGATCTGATCCAAAAATCACTATTCCTGCTACCCAGTAGGTAATAACTCTTTTCATCCACTTCATTCATTTCACCTAATCAATCATCAATTCAAGAAAGGTCCTTGAATTTTTTTGTAGCTATCATTTACATGGGCAAGCAATACATATTTAGCTCCCTCAATATTTCTTCACACATCAAGTCATCAATCTCTCTAGTTCCTTAATCATTTTTGTTGCTCTTCTGTGACTACCTCCTGGCTTTCTCAAGTCCTTCCAGCACTGAGGTGCTCAGTCAAGAATGCAGCATTTCAACTGCACTCTCACAAGACTTCAAGAGATAAAAATTATTCCTTTGTTACCAGGCATCCAAAAGCATAATTATTTGCCAGCTAGGACCACTTTTTTATTCTAAATATTAAGTCTGCAGTGGCAGTCCATAAAGAAGTCTGAAATTCACTGAATTAGCTTTGCAAGGTATTCAGTGACTATTTTCTACCATTTTATTCTCAGTTTATTTCTACATTTTCACCAGGGAATTCAAGTTTGTAAATAGCTGAAAACACCAAAGCTCAACACCATCAAGTTTGCTGCATTTCACCTCAAGAAGACAACAAAAGTAATCTGATTTCCATATGAACACCATAAATCATCCTTTGCTTTCCAATTCTTGTTGCATATTTTTGCTCAACTCCTTGGGCATTGTCTTCTTGAACGTGGATCGAGTCACTACTTCCCAATGATGTCGGAAGTTGGCAGTGTGTTAACACATGACATATAGTTTGTGTATGGCATTCACTGTGAAACAATGCAGAATTTCCTCTTCTACTACCTTGGGAAATCTTATTAAACCCTTGATGGAACCCATTTAGATATGACGTAAATTAGTAGCATCAATTAGGCAATAAACTACTGTGACCAATAAACCAAAAACATAGCTACAGTCTCACTGATACCTCTTTGTATTGTAAGGGGTCTACTCAGCACACGGGGACCACCAGCTTCTCCAAAGTCAGCTGTGGGAGACTAGCTAATCAACTTTCCCTGAGATCAGGAAGAAGTATCATTTTAGGGCATAAACCATCTTACAACTAGAATTTGATTTTTCTGCTGCTGAGCTCCAAAGCCCTTGGCAATGCCTCTGTCTCAGTCAACAGTCAAAACTTTTTTAGCTCTTCACCAAAACGAATGGTGCAAGGGTTCTCCATGGAAACGTTGCAGACTTCAAGATGTAACTAGATCCACAGACAACAGAACATTCTTCACATGGCATAATGGATATAAGTTGACTTAGGCTGGTCCAAAGCTTTGGAGAATATGTTTACAGGAAAACCCTATAGCTCCCCTCTCTCTTCTTGTTGCTCTTGAATCTTTCTTTTCAGGCATATGGGTTTATCTGAAGATAGAGTTTTGAGAGGAAAAGTCATCCCAAAACGCGTGGCAAGAGAGGCCAGGTACATTCACGCGTGTTAGCTGCTTTTCAAGCTGAGTAAATACTAGCAACCTACATAAGCCCAACTTCAACTAGCATAAAGTGAGGTTCATGAACCAATACTTTGAACTCTACACTCATTTAAAGCTTTTAAAAGTTACTTCGTCACTTCCACTCAGTAAGTTTTCTGATTTATTACAAAAAGGTGAAAGGTCCTCCCTCCCGTTACCAATTACCTGAGCCATTCAGTCCTCTTTGATGTATCCTTGCTTGAATAAGTTTGTTCCCTGACTTCCTGGTTCTTACTTCTATAACTTAAAATATTTCTCAAACAAGAGCAATTTTCTACTTATGCAGAAAACAGCTAATTAGTATGGTAGCCTGTCATTCTGTCACACCTCCTTGACAAACAATATAGGAGATTAAAGAGTTGCTAATTGGCTGATACTGTTAGCAGCAATTTCATAGTGCTAATGTACCAAGAAAACATTAAAAAGTTGCTTTGATCAGACTATGGAAAAACTAAACAAAATGAGCTTTTGTAAGATGAAGAGTGTTGTCCCATTGAAGAGATCCCATATGCAGGTAGCACTTTCAATATGGGATTAAGGAACACTAATATATACATATATATGTATGTTAGAGATGCTCTCCCAACAGAAGAAAGCTTCTTTCAAGTCCTTCTTGGGTTTGAGGACTATTAATGAAAAACAGTGGAAAAAAACCACAGAAGATGATACTAAAACACAAATTATGAACAGGTTTAAGGATATAAACACAAGAGCTTCCTGTAGGAGTAGCAAAATCCAGTAGAAATAGTCAAGTACTCTAAACTATTTCATCGTGAAAGCCTGTAACCAAAAAAACTTGCCAATGATTGCCTCAAATCAACTTGAAATATGACCACTCTCTCCTCAGCCACTGAAGACGAGTTAGAAAAGATTGCAGATAGGATATAACATGCCTTTCAGTTACAATCAATTGAGCAGGAAAAGACAAGATAATAAGGGTAATTAACAACATTTGGACTAAGCCAGGATTATAAAAAATAACAGCATTAATTTTGTAACTTTCAGTTAATGTACCCTTGGACAGATTTTAAATGGATGGGTAGCAGTAAGGTCAGCGATCAATGCTACATTCCCCTACTTGTCAAACCAACGAGAAAGAAATAAAACGTTAGTAGCAGGAAACACATTAGTGAATTGTTCTGAAAAAATACCAGAGCACTCGCTTTTTCTCGGGAGAAAAATGAAACAGAAAGACATAAACACTTAAAAATGTATAAACAATACTCTTCAAATGGTAAATATTGGGATACAAAAGCCTAGATGAGCTTGAATTCTCTTCTTCATTGCCAAGGCCTTGCTAAATCTTCATATTTCTCAACAAAAGGCCTGTTACAAGAGACAGTAAATGACCACATTTGGGAAGATGATGTCTCCTAACATATCTCAATCAGTTCAGCAAATGACTCGGAGCTGTTCTTTCACTTCAGCTGCTTTCACTTGGAGTTTTCTGGTTCCTTCAGGGAAAACAAGAAAGAAAATAAAACAACCTCCATATAGTCTCCTTGATAACTATAGCACAGATAGCAAGATAGCACAGACTGTCTTCCAGAAACTGAAAAAAAAAAATTAGGACTGTTTTTTTGGCTATCTTAAAATGCTCAGGTATGGATCTTCCATCCTGTGCAAGAGTACTTTTAATTATGAAAATATGTCATGGCAAAAAGGGCAAGAGAGCATGGAATTTGGCGAGTCAGTGTGGCTGTTGAATCTAATTGGAAATTCACCCAGCACCAGCTCTTGTGGGGGAAGACATGTGGGAGCTAATTTTTGTCAACAAAAACATTGAAAGTCAAATAAAAGACAAAGAGGTTTCTGGCTTTCTGCTGGAAGTTCTTTCCTTTAGGAGCCAACCACACAGCCCACATCAAAAGAAAAGATGGCAGGTGGTTGCAAGTGTGGTAGACCCAAGCCCCACCTGCTTGGCACGGTGGTACTCACTTTGCATTTTTGGATAGTCATCAGCAGATGAGACTCTTTGGCAAGACAAAAGAAGAAATTAAGGAGATGTCTGCTATGGAGGCAGACATCACATATCAAATCCATTGTTCTTCAACTTGAATCCAAGTCACTGCTTCTTTTTTCCTCCTTCCAAAGCCCCGAAACTTCTCCTGAGTGGCTCTAGGAACAAATTATTGTTTATGTGTTTGGATCCAAATGTTGCCATCTGCTGTTCTACAATTTTTCTGTATTTTCCTGATTGAGTTTAACACATTAATCATTGACACACTCTTGTTACTCATTAGAGTAACTGACGTCTAAAATGATGAGCAAGGAAAAGAATCATCTTGAATGAATTTCAGCTACAAGGAAAGCTCCTGACTCCTCTTCAGCTACTTCCTAATTTAAAACAGTAATTGAAATCAGTCTAATCCTTGCATCAACAAATGAAGGATAATTATGTTGTTCTTTCAACCTTGTGTTCAGAGATTGCATTGATCTTCATTATATTAATAAAGTCAAATTATTCCTTCATTTCTGCTGGCTTTATAAGTAGGGGATTATACATGAAAAAATTAAATGTGATGCTGTTGAACAGATTCACCTTTTTTTCTATTGCCTGACTACCATTAATGGTTATACTTCACCTGCTGCATAATGACATTAGTGTTTAAATAATCTGATATCAGTTCACAGAATTATTATGGACTTAGATGTAGCTCTTTAAGACAAAAATACAGCAATGGCTGCAGAATTTTTTCCAATTCCCAGAGGATAAACAAGTCCTACAGGCTGTAAGGTACAGATTCATCTCATCGAGGTGTAGGCAGCTACACTTTTCTAGGCCCATATACAGTTAATACAGAAGAAACCTCAGTGTTCAGTAAATTAGCAGTAAAAGGGTTAATTAAAAAGGGAGTGAG
>NW_010290811.1:9427-18440 GCF_000700745.2 Antrostomus carolinensis | reverse complement strand
GGGGGGGAAAGAAATAACCCATAGAAATGCAATGAACATTCATCATTCTCCTGTTGAGTGAAGCATCCGAGAATTACTCAAGCACCACTTTGCTAAGTCATCCTGGGTACTTGAGCTCACTGTATAAACAATTTCTTTTTAAAATAACAGAATATTTTGGGAAGCATTTGCTGCCTGTATTTAACTCTCTGTCCTCTTGACTGTTAATCAGGTCCTGGGATTCATTACTTTTTTTACTCTCCTCCATTTCCCACAAATTGAATTAGATCTTTACAGTCACCCCCAGGGCACGTTTGGCATCTGCAGACCCAAATGGAGGAGTTCAGGAACAGCAGGTTGGGGTCTGTATCATGTCCTGGCCAGTCCAGGTTGGCTCAGCTGATGGCTACAGACTTGTCTGTTGGGCTGGAAGGAGATCCCTCTACTGTTGAACTTCTTTGTAGCCTCACATATCAAATCCAGAACATAAAGTATGTGGTCTTGCTAACATACCTGTGTGCAAATCTTCACAAACTGTGAGTTAAATTAATAAGATTCTTTCCCTTGAACTTTATACTTCCTGGACAGAAAGTCCATGATGAAATTATGGTCATATAACCTGTCTTAAATCTTGTCTCATCTGCTGTTACTTTGGACCACAAATTAGAAATAAGATCTATAACATTAGACATTGTTTTAAAAGTGTAATCATTAAAATAAGATATCACTTTCAGACACCTCAAGCCCATGGTCATTAAAGACAAAATCATCATGATAGTTATCAAGGGTTTAACATTTCTGTTAACGACGTGTACAACATTCGTTCACACTGAGAGGCATGCCAACATTTTGGAGAATAAGCTCAGATTTCAAAAAGAAATTGGAAAAAATATCACAAAAAAGTGGATACCTGCAAAATTCTATATGCAAGAAGGAAAGAAAAAATCATATCCTGAAATATAGTGTAGGAGACAATTATTAGGGAAATTAGAGATAAAAAAACTGAGAAATGATTGGATCACAAACTGAGCTTCAATCAAAGATGTCTGGCTGCTGCAGGAAGGGTAAATGTGATCACGGGGTGTAGCAAGTGCAGACACATCTGTCCTCCTCAGTGGTGGTAAGACCTCATCCAGAGTACTGTAACTGATAACCTGGTGCTTCAGGTCAAGGTGGCTGTGGATCAGCTGAAGAAACATCAGAGAAGAACAAGAGAGAGCAGAGAACTTAAAAATATGACCAGTGAAGAAGCATGGGAGAAACTGGAGTCACTGGAGCAGTGTGAGCAGGAAAGAAATGAAAAGTCTCTACCTAACAAGATGTCACAGGAGCTTTCATGGTAGAGTGGGTGCTTCCAGAGTACTCCAAAGGTACTTTCTGAACTAGCTGCCAGCAAAATTTGGTGGCAAATAGTTTTGGGCTTGATGCCCACGTTACCTAAATCAGTCCTTTAATCTGCCCAGATGATCTAGAGGAATAAGCATTCATACTTTAGTAAATGCTGCATGTGAGAGAAATTCTTGAGGAAATTGGCTATTTGATTTTCCTAGTAATTTAGTTTTGTCACAAAAAAAAGTATCTATATAAAATCCTTGTTCTTTTAAGCACATGAAAAATATTATCTGCAAATCTACAATGTTTTGGAAGCAAAAGAGCAATTAGTCCAACAGCACGTGAGCCCTACATGAAAAAAAAAAAAAGTTTATTTATATATAATTTCCTTTCTACTATGTTCAATTCTAGTTCTTATGATGGTTAAATAACGAGCAAAAAAGAGTGGGGAAAAAATTGGTGGAGAACAAAACAGCTTTCTTCAGTATTCTATCCATGTATAATAAAATGTAATATGCAGACTGCGGTAAATTTAACCTCTTACTAATATGAAGGAGAAAAATGAGAACAGTCTAAGAGTGCTGTTAATGGGCATTCATTTAGCACAGATTGCAATTACAATCTATGCAGCAGTTCCGAGCTGTTCTACTCAGCTATGAACAGAGTTTATATCGCAATTCACAACTTGAAGAGCGTAGAACAAGAATGAACATTATGCTCCTTCTTGTTAAATGACTAACAATAAAATTTCAAGATATATTAAACATTAAATAACTAATCTTGCAAAATACTAAATTCTTCAAGTCTCATTGAACTCCTAAGGGCTTAGCAAACCACACTATGAATGTCTTTGATCAAGCAAAGGTCTAACTAGTTGATGAGACCAAGTCATACTTCTCTGCCATTAGTTGTTTATCACTGTAATTTTTTTCCCCAGTCAATTAACACATAATAATGAAAGCTGTTTTTTTTTTTCCATTCACACTGAATATTTCTCAAGAGCTTTACAAGGATTTGATCACACCTTTTTACAAATCACCTTATTTTCTTCAGAAGCAGCAAACAATAAATTCTCACTTTACTAAACACCACAGTAGACGAGGAGGTCGTTCACATCACCTTGAGTGATGGACATAGCCAAACCCATTTCTTCATAATCTGTTCCCCTTTTTACTGCTTAGAGACACTTTCAAACTTTTGATTAATCAAAGCTAACACAGACCTTTCTGTTTAGTTTCACACATAATTTGTAGAAATTGCTGAGAGTATGGGTTGAGCCACCAGCTTTGCACTCACGGACCATTAGGATGATTGGCTTTATGTTGAATAACTCTGTCTCAGAGAAGGCTGCCTTTTCATCCCTAGCTCAAAAAGCATGAGGAAATAGACAACTTTGCATCAAAAAAAGTTTACTCTCACTAATTCAAAGGAAAAAGGAAGGTGCTACACTACAGTTTGGCTTCCACCAGCATTCTTGACCTTGCAGGCTACAAAATAAAAAATCTTTACAACTGTGTTGGTAAATAAACTGATTCAGGCTGACACAGCGGTGATGGAAGAAGTGATATACATAGAACATCAAGCTGTCATTTCTATAAAATGATTTCTTTTTACACTGGTGGCACTTTAGAAAGTGCTTTAAAACACAGCAATCTTTCAGACAATTTTCTTATGTTATAACATCAAAAACAAAAGGGGATGAAGGCTGCGCTAAAGTACTAAAGGACAAGAAAAGGGCATTCTGAAAATTTTCCGTGGTGTAATTACAAATGCAACAGTTGCCATTCATATAAGATTAGAAACAGAGAAATATGATACTTTAGAATAAGTTTCATGAATGATTACTAAATTTAAACATCCCTATTTCACTTTCATCACTTGCAAATTCAGTTCGTTTACAATCAAGCTGTATTCATTTTATACAACCTTTAAACCAAAATACGATACAAAAACATCATTAAGTGCTGGTAATACTTGAGCCTTGCAAGCCAGTAAGCATTCTTGTTCCAATATAACCATTTATTACTTCCAGGAGAAATTCTGAGAAGTACAATTTTCTCATGCAAATAATGTTGTAGTTACTACCCACCTATCGTTAAGCTCAATAGAGCACAGACACTTGAATACCTCAGGCAACCACATACCACAACACCAAGCTAAGGGATTATGTACTTAATTAGCTTTAAAAAAACCCCACATATTCTCCTATTAGGTATTCTCCTAATCCACATCAGGTTTATGAGATTGTAGTACCTAGTTCACAGGTAGATCTTAATACTTATTTGCAAATATTTCATTAGACTCCTACGGAAAGTTAAAAAGAAGAACAAAGTATTGTTATTATTTCAACTCCAGTGCAGAATTTATTTCTTTACTAGTGATTGAACGTATCAATTGTACTAACATTTACAGTTAACTATTGTTAATGTAACTAGGATTTATTATCTGTGGTTGGGACTTCAGCACTACTTTGAAAATTTATGCTTATGGCTGTCTGCTCTGCTTTGGAAATCATCATCATTTCATAATTAACATGCAGGGTATTAAACAAATTTAATTTTTTAAAGCTAATATTTTAGGAAAGTGCAAGAGGAAAGACTTTCCCACAAAATAGCAGTTAGAATTATTCAAATTGCCCAAACAACCACATAGTTCATTTTAACTAAAATTAAAAAGTAAGAATCAAGCAGTAGCTCTAGACTGAAGGGATGGAAGAGGAACAAGAGCACTTGGGGCTAGATGGACATTCAGACAGAGCTGGGGTATAGCAGGTACAACCTTATAGCACCTATGTTGCTCCCTGTGTGGGAACTGGGATACACATTCCATCCCAGAATCGCCTGGATTGGAAAAGCCCTTTAAGCTCCTCGAGTCCAACCATGAACCCAACACTGACAAGTCCCCTATGACTAACCCATGTCCCTCAGCACTATGTCTACACGACTCTTCAATCCCTCCAGGGATGGGGACTCCACCACTGCCCTGGGCAACCCCTTCCAATGCCTCAGAACCCTTTCAGCAAAGAAATTCTTCCTCACATCCCATCTCAACTGCCCTTGGTGCAACTTGAGCCCATTTCCTCTTGTCCTGTCCCTTGGTCCTTGGTTGAACAGACCCATCCACACCTCTCTACAACCTCCTTTCATGTAGTTGTAGAGATCTTATCATTAGCCTCCTTTTCTCCAGGCTCAACAACCTCCAGGCACAGCTATCGAGGCAAGGGTGTAGCAGCAATGACTTTTCTTGAACTTTTTATGTGATGGGGAAGGCAGCAGTGATGTTTTGTTTGAAGTTAACAGAAATTAGCTGCTGGTGGGTATCATCTACATGAAAAAAAAAAATATCATGGTAGTAAAAGGAATCCTCAGTATTAGAAGAGAAAACAAAGCAGTTAAAGTGTTTTTAAATATAACCTTCAGTCTAAGGGAAACTATCATTTTAATAGACTGAATGACATTTATGAGACATCACAGGCAAAAACAAAAAAAGCACAGAAATGTTTATATTTTCTCTTTTTCTCTCCCATTACTGACACCAGTTCAAAGGCTGGGAAACTCTCAGAGCAATGTAAAGCAACATAGAAACTCACGTACAAGACAATCAGGAAACAGATTTGAAGCTGATTATCTTTAACAATTTTCTCCTGGAAGCTGTAACACCTCAGATCTGGAATTTTAGTTTTCAGTAAAGTATTATCTTACAGAATATAAAAGAGTTGTTATAAAAACCATAACAGTTATGAAAGCAGCCACAACATTAGTGAGCAAAAAAAAAGATAGCAACCGTATATATTTTATGGAGGTGATGACTATCTTACCTCCCTCATGTTACATGCCATTTAGATATTCCTCCCAGAGCACATGCTGCTACAATACCCTTACTACATCACATTTCTTCTTTTGCAGTGTGATATCCACTCCTGCAGTTTTATGTTTGCATATAAGGTGTAAGAGCTTATCCAGAGGAAAATAAGATGGAGCTGGTCCAAACGTTACATTGTCCTTTAGAAAGGCAGAATGCTGCAGTAAACAAGTCACCGCCTGCTGATTCTCTCTCCCACCACTGAATGATAATCATAGAATCATAGAATGGTTAGGATTGGAAGGGACCTTAAAGGTCATCCAGTTCCAACCCCCCTGCCAGCAGCAGGGACACTTTCCACTAGACCAGGTTGCTCAAAGCCTCATCCAACCTGGCCTTCAACACTTCCAGGGAGGAGCAGCCACAGCTTCTCTGGGCAACCTGGGACACTGGCTCACCACCCTCACAGTGAAGAACTTCTTCCTAATATCTCATCTAAACCTCCCCTCTTTCAGTTTAAACCCATTTCCCCTTGTTTTGTCATTAATTGCCCTTATGAAAAGTCCTTCCCCAGCTTTCTTGTAGCCCCTTCAGGTACTGGGAGGCCGCTATAAGATCTCCCCGGAGCCTTCTCTTCTCCAGGCTGAACAGCCCCAACTCTCTCAGCCTATCAATACTATAATGATAGTAAAGGACCTTTAATAGGAGACAGTCTCAAAGAACCATTGAAAGGGCCCAAGGTGAACAGGTCCAGCTACAGAGGACAAGATATTCCATAGAATCATAGAATTTAACTTGATAAAATTAATCTTTTCATAGATCTTAGAGCCACTCGCAGACATCATGGGTAAAATTTTGTGTAGCTGCTATGTGAACCATAAATAGTTTCATCAAAAACAATTAACTCAACTTAAAAGAGGTTTTTCCAGCTTAAGCTATAAATGAGTCTTTGTAGACTGTAAGCACCATAGGGAATAGTCTGCACAACCTTGTCTTCCAAGGCTGCAGTAGTCAAGGTATACATTCACATTTCAAAGAAAAAGAAAGCCATGTATTGATGCGAGTCTTCTATGAAAACATCTTTTCTCACTAGTAATTGGACTGAAACCAGCAGTGAAAAGTTCATAATCATCGGGACTGTGACAAATATTTATTATCATTTATTCTTAAATCAGTTCAGCTGGGAAAAGATTTAATGAGTGTGCCCGTGGTAAATAGTTACGCTGGGAAAAGAGTGAAAGAATATGCTAGAATAATTCACTTTGTACTGCAGTTGTAAAGTAACCAACTTCTGTGTTAAATTCATTTTATTTTACCTTGTGGAGCAAGTACTGCTTTAAGCACTGCAAATTGAAAATGAATCTCTAAGAACAACCCAAACTTCTTTCACTGGATTTGTAAAACAGCTGTCAAGGGAGATGTGCTGAGCTCAGGAGAATGAGACCCACAGTCCTTCACGGTGGGTATTAAAATTCCCAAAGAAATGAGGAACAGTGTCCTCCAGTACATCCAGGGGAATATCCAGAAGGATAAATGGAAACACAATGAGACTGACAAAAATCTGAGCAGATAAGAGTTATCCAGAATATGCCAGGATCAAATTAATCCTGCTTGGAGAAAAAAATGCCACATGCTTAGAAGAGTCCTGACTAGAGGGTTAACAACTGCTCCACTTACCAGGTTAACATGGCTCCAGGAACCTGAAAACTGAATTTTCTCTTTCATATTTCAAAATCATTTTGAAAAGAAGATTTTTCTTTACAAAAATTGATCACCCCAATGACCGAGAAAACAGGCAAGGTATTTTTTTAATTTAAGATGTTTTAAAATTTTATTAGTCAAAAATAATTTAAAAAATATATATATATGGCAAACCAATAGATTTCAAGACATGTTCAAAAAAGGGTCCTAAAATGTCCAGAGGGGCTGTCTGGTCAATGCTTCTGTTCCTCTTTATCACAAGCAAGCAAGGAACAAACCCCCGTCGTTGCGATTTTTCACACATTTTATTTGTGTGTTTACTTTGCAGCTGAAGTCTCATCCACTGGCCCAGAGCAATCCTGGGTGTTACTGATACAGAGCGAGTAGCACTACAGAGAACAGAAGACAAACTCATGGAAAACAGCAAACTATTCCCACAGACAGGCATCCCGCAGGTTTTGCTTGCTCTACAAATCTCCCTGACAGTGTGTTGAAGAGAGGAGCTGCCTCCCACCGCGGCTGCTGAAGATGCTCTGCTGCATCCTCAGCTGCTCCCTGCCAGTGCTTACCTGGAGCACTGCACCCCTCCCATCTCCCTTTCCTTCCAGAATAAAAGCCAAAGCCATTGTGAAAATATGGAAATGCTACATGAAGCATTGACAAGTCTACTCCAAATAAGCTCAGGTGAACTCCCCCACTTGCTGCTTCTCATAGAATCACAGAATTGTAGTGGTTGGAAAAGATCTTTAAGCTCATCGAGTCCAATCACAAACCCAATTCTGACAAGTCCCCAACTAACCCATGTCCCTCACAGCACTATGTCTACACGACTCTTCAATCCCTCCAGGGATGGGGACTCCACCACTGCCCTGGGCAACCCCTTCCAATGCCTCAGAACCCTTTCAGCAAAGAAATTCTTCCTCACATCCCATCTCAACTGCCCTGGCCACAACTGGAGCCCATTTCCTCTTGTCCTGTCCCTTGGTCCTTGGTTGAACAGACCCACCCCCACCTCTCTCCACCCTCCTCCAAGGGACTTGCACAGAGCCACAAGGTCTCCCCTCAGCCTCCTTTTCTCCAGGCTCAACACCCCCAGTTCCCTCAGCCACAAGGGAACTCAGCACACTTGTGCTCCAGACCCTTCCCCAGCTCTGTTGCCCTTCTCTGGACACGCTCCAGCACCTCCATGTCCTTCTTGGAGTCGAGGGGCCCAAAATTGAACCCAGCACTCGAGGTGCAGCCTCACCAGTGCCCAGTATAGGAGGAAAAGCTAAAAGCTCAAGCAGAAGCTGCTGTGTGTTTGAGGTTTGTATTCTGATGCTAGAGAAAAAAAAGAGAACAAAGATGGAGAAGAAAGACCTTACTGCTCCAGAGCTTCACAGACAGGACAGGGAGAAGGGCAGGGAGTCGATATGTGACATGTCCCCAGAGAAACCCAGCAAAAGCTCCCTGCAAAAAGGCTGCATCTGCTTTCTCCCTACCTGCAGTTTTCAGCTTCTGCAGATTAGAGCTGGTACAGAAATAGTTTGAGTATATAAATGTGCAACTGAAAAATAGAGTCACTGAGCACAGAAACTGAATCCATCGGGGCTTTTTTCTTCATTTTGGAGGCAAGGAAGGATGGAGAGAAAAGGAGAGAGGTGAACATAGGCATTTGGTTCTTGTTTTTTAGAGTAGGATGGAAAGAGGTACCTCCCACCAGAGAGGATGGCTGGGGCCTGGGAAATGTTTAGTAGTCTCTAATGATTAGTAAATGTTTGCCTGAGGAGTCAACTAAAATAATATCAGTAAGGAATGACAAGGTAAAGCCACAAGTTCAGCATAGGAATGAGGAGCTTTTACTGAACTGGAAAGTGTATATATTAAACTAGAGTACATGCTGTGTGATGTCTAAATACGTTATTTTTAAACAAGAAATAATCAAGTGTTCTTAAGTGAAAAGCAGCTAAATGATTAAGAAACCAATTCCTAGCTTGCACTGTTGGCTCAACTCCTCTGAGCAGTCTCAGCTTTCAGGGAAGACAGAATCCTGACTTGGGCTCACTGCTTCTGAAAAACTCAACCTAATGAGTCAGATTTTAATATCTTCAGGTTGCATAAAAAGTCAGAAACCATCTTTTAAAACCGCTTTCTTAGAATTTCAAAGAGCACTTTAGAACAATTTCCTCAATAAGTGTTTCAAAATTTGCCAAGGATTATT
>NW_010290811.1:0-9395 GCF_000700745.2 Antrostomus carolinensis | reverse complement strand
CCCTGGCAGTACATTGCACCAATACCCCTGCTTAGAAACCATTTTCTTCTCTTCCAGAGGTAAGTCATTTACATAAATCCATAATGCATCCACCAAGCTCTTAGTTCTCAAGGGTATTATAATGCTAATAGAGAAATGACAAAGCAGCAGTTTTATCTTCCTAGACCCAACACCTCTAGACTTGACATCTATAGCCCTCAATGATAGATACAGCTCCAGGCTTTCCATTGTAGTATTTTCATAATCCTTGCTTCTGGGCATTTATGGTCTCAAGCTGTCTGCTAAGGACTGTAAAAATGTTTTACTAAAGTAAGTTAGTCTTCAAATGTTGAAGATGGTCTTATTTTATGAATGGATGTTTAAACAGACACTTAGTGAGCCACAGACAGCAGATCTGTGCCCTGACCCCACTTTGGCCAACAAAACTATAGTCCTCCCAGCACTCTTCTCCATAACATTTTTCTAGGATGAAGGGTAGTTGAGGCAATTTCTTCTTCTTCTTAATTTGGGTCTCTTTAAAGTACAAAAAAGTCAAAACAAAGCCAGTGGGCTTTCTCCTAGGAAGGAATGTGATAGGGTTCTGGACTTCTATCATTTTGAAACACTCTCAAAAGGTTTCTTCCAGGCAGTAATAAGCAGAGAGGTAAATTTCTTACTCCTACAGATACAATGGCATAACACAGAGACGTGGAAATAGCTCCAAGAACCATAAATATGCTGCCACAAAGTTCCTCCTAGCAGAGAAGTAATAATTTTTCATAACATTGAGTCTTATCCCCATGCCACGACACTTTAGATATAGAAAAAAAGCTTGGATTTTCATTCTGAAAATGCAGGAATCCATGACACATCTATCTTACCTTCAAAATGCTATATGAAGCTAGGAACTGAAGTCCAAGAAAGAGCATCCACAAGTCTGATGTACAAAGAACCAAAAACAAGCTTTGAAGATAGAATTAAAGAATGGACTGACACCTGCAGAGTGCTCTATGTGCATTTAAAACACATCCTTTCTTTTCTTTTTCCCCTTAATTTCATTTCCATTCCAGAGTAGAAGGATGTGAAGAATACTCAGGTAGTTTAATTCAAGCTACTGAGCATGCAGAACTGCTACTAACTACCTTCCAGCTGTGCCCACTTCCCTCCAACAGCTGTAAAAAAAGCTTAGATTCTTTACTTGACTCCTTTAAATTGTGATTCCAAATTTTCTCCATTTTTTGACATTTACAGGAATCTTTTTTCCCTTTTTTTTTTTAAAAAAAAAGAACTGTTATTGTAAATGACCTTCCATGGCACCAGACATCCTTGGAAACTTTTAGGAATAATTGATCAATTTTCCAACATTTGGAGGGTGTTGGATTAATGGGTTTTTTTTTTTGTTACTGGAGCCAGGAACACAATATATTTAAAAGCAGTTAATCCAATTGTCTTTTGTCCAAAGGTTAAATATTCCTGAAATAATGTTTTAGAGCAAGTAGTCTGAATGAGCAGTGACCTGCATACACAACAGCCGTCCTTGTTTGAGCATCTCTATAGATCACGTTTCCCTTTATGGGAAAACATGTAGGATAAAAGAGTCTTGTTTCAGGACTCAGGGGGAAGAAAGAAAAAAAAAAAAGAACAGAATAATCTCAATTTTTTTAGGATAGACACCCCAAATGCTGTTAAAGGAGCCGATATCTCCAAACTAAGATATTTTAAGCAGCAGAGTCCAGCACAACAGTTTCCTCAATTACTCGCACCAAAACCTAAAGCCATTTCCACCATTGGGGAACAGCTCAGGAAATGTAGGAGCAGAACATTTTGCACACCAGGAATGTACCACCTTTTATGACTGAAACATCAAGCCTAATTTACCACTAGCAACTCGTATAAACTAAGTAATCTCGTATCAAGAAAATAACATTGCTGCAGAACAAAATAAAACTCTAATTTGACTCAATTTCAGATTCCCTTGATGAATTTTACAGGATAAAAACATAAGTTGATTTTTACAAAGTAACTTCTTTTAAGCTAAAAAAACAATGCATAATGTTAACACAAAGCACTTAAACTAAAATAGAATTAAAAGAAAGATTTGAAACTATGCAAAAAAACTCAGTTCTTGTTCGTATAATGTTGAATCATTGCCCCTCTAGGTGCCCTTAAATGAATAAAGCCAGCAATACTGCCAATGAATCACCTACTGAAACATCTCAGCTACAAACCAGGTACAGACGGGATGTAAAAAGCAGCAAAATTCTGAAATCTTAATCATAGAATCATAGAATGGTCTGGGTTGGAAGGGACCTTCAAGATCATCCAGTTCCAACCCCCCTGCCAGCAGCAGGGACACCTTCCATTAGACCAGGTTGCTCAAAGCCTCATCCAACCTGGCCTTCAACACTTCCAGGGAGGGGGCATCCCCAACTTCCTTGGGCAACCTGTTCCAGTGTCTGACCACCCTCACAGTGAAGAACTTCATCCTAATAGCTAATCTAAACCTCCCCTCTTTCAGTTTAAACCCATTTCCCCTTGTTTTGTCATTAACTGCCCTTGTAAAAAGTCCTTCCCCAGCTTTCTTGTAGCCCCTTCAGGTACTGGGAGGCCGCTATAAGATCTCCCCGGAGCCTTCTCTTCTCCAGGCTGAACAGCCTAATCATGTACTGGCTTTATATATATATTAAAGTTAGTTATGGGAAACAGAGATAACATTTCAGCAAATGAAGAACTCTTCAGCACTTGAAGAACTCTTGTTGCATCTGTTAGACTTTTCCCTGCATGGCCCATGCTCTGCCCACCAGAAGAGAGTCCCATCATCCAAGTACTGAAGCTGCCGAAGTCAGGGATAGAGGAGGGAGGGAAGGAAGGAGAGAGAAAAGAGAGAAATAGCATTATAGAAAGTTTCATTTAGGTGAATGTTGCTTTGCTTACAAAAGCCCCAACTAAAGTAGTACCCAGTTATTTCAGCACAGGTAACGATGGAAGGTCATTTTCATCTCTAAGCATTGAGAAATGGAGAATATGAAATGTTTCTTCCTTCCCCCAGGAGTTCTGGTCCTTTCCAGGTTTAAACACTACAGGAAAAAATATCCTGCTGTTCCCAATGGGCTTTCCTCTATTTCCATAACAGAAAGCTTCAAAACTATGAGGTACCCTTCAGAGGTTTGCAAACCCATCTCATTTCCAAAAAAAATATTCATAGAAAATACAACTAGAGAAGTTTCCAAGCTGTGTAAAATAAGCTGAGTAGCTGAACACCAGGGAATCTCCCAAAAATCCTTGAAGTGTCCTTCTGCTTCAGAAAACCTCACCATCTTACAACCACGTGCTAGTAAGGATGCACCTCCCAGCTCAGACCAGACTATCGTGTAGACTAATAAACCTAACTCTATTATTATTATTCCAATGCTCACTAAAAAATATCCAGGACATGACAAAAACATCATCTACATATTTCCTTCTAACCATATTTGGTGATTCTCCTCAAAGTTCTATAAAGCACACATATATATGCGGGCGCACGCGTATTTTGTGCGTGGATCTCTTCACTGCAGTTACCAGCAGGTGTTCTGCTTTCTCCCCACCTATAGTGAGAACATTGCTCCTTGCATTTAGATGCAGATTTACAGGTAAATGGGAAAACCAGGCAAGGAATTGCCAATGAAAAACTAGAATATGATAGCTACTTAAAGAGATTAACTTTCTTATTATTGTGTCACTGCACACTGTAATTCAAGCAGCTGGGAGCCTCATTTCTGTAACTACAGAAAATTAAACTGGGAGAGAAAGCTCCTTTTTGTGCTGTTGTTTTCATGGCTACAGGACTTAGTTATGTGCCTTTTGTGCCTGTGGTCCTGTACAGGAGGCTCAGCATTTAAAGGGCAAGAACAGTTGTTTCTCCTATAAAATTTGCTTTTCCTTAAGTTCCTAGAAGAGCAGTTCTGTAAAAGTCTTCAGATAATCTAAACTAACTTGCAGCAGTGGTGTTAACACCTCACCCTTCCCTTAGATAGAAAAGGCAGGCAATCAACATAGAAAAATTAATTATTTTTTTAATAGCTTTTTCACTCTAGGCTGATAATTTTTACAACAACAGATTTATATTTTATGAAAACAAGTGTAATCCACTGCTGTATATGAGATGAAAAGCAAGAGTAACTCATTTTGCTGGCAGTGGAGACCTAATCTGCACCACTCCTCATGCTTCTCTGGAATTCTGTGCAATATTAATTTCAGCTTTAATAAGATTATTGGTGGGTTAAAGTTGTTTTCATATGAACCCTTAGAGCAAAACTGTCTTGGGGCATAAAGAAAACAAAAACATTTTTCCTCCATTATAAAATCATCTTTAAGCTCCTTTGAGCTCTACTATTAAGCAGCTACCCTGGGTTAAATTAGCCCATCTTTACTGAGGGACAGGCAGCAACTTTTTTTCAGAAAAACTCTTTCTATGTGGGTACCTCTGGGGTGTTTAAAAATCCGTGCAGAGTATCTTTTACTCATGTTCAAATTAACTACGTGAACTGGAGAAACTCAGCGTGTATCATTAGCTTTGGAATTAGTTACTTTCCTTTCAAAGCATGAGTAATCCGTGTGCCTTCCTATTCCATATGGGATCTACGAGCATTTTATTGAAGTAACAGCTAGAGAAAGGTAATTACTGGAGAAAAACATAAGAGAACTTAAACAGATAATAGGGTATGTAAAAATCTCTAGGCTTGTCATTACTAAGGAAAATTTTTCCCATTAACCTCAGCAAAATGCTCAGGGTCTGCCTTAACTGCTGGGGTAGATTGAAACTCTGACTCATGGGACAGGGACCAAGACGTGGATCAAGTGAAGAAAAGCCACAAATAGGAAAAAAAAAAACCCAAACAAACAAAAAAGCCCCCCTGAAATCTAGAAAACATGACCAAAGGAATATTAAGAAAACTGGGTATGTCTGGTTTGCAGGTGCCTAACAGGAACGTTCTGCCAGTGTATTAAAGGTAACTAAAACAGTCAGGAGTAAACTCTTCTCCATAGTCCCTGGAGAGAAAACTACAAGTGATGAGCCAGAGGAAATTAGGTTAGACACCAAGAAAAAATTCCTAATGGTAAGGATAGTTAGGCAGAGGAACAGATTGCCTGTGGAGGTTATGGACTCTCCATCACCAGAAAACCTTGTAAGAGGTCACACAAACTTCTGTTGAGAACAGTTTTGATGCAATGGTGTTGATGCAGCAGGATGAATTAAATGACTTTCCACACCTATTTTCTACATGTAAACCATGGCTGCTCTATTCACCAAACCAAGTTCTCATTTCCACCAAGACCACTATAACCACTGTACTGACTTTTTGGCCATTTGACAATAGCCTCACATATAAACAAGTATCTCTCCCAAGTACAAATGAACCTTCTAGGCTTGAGGAGAGTTGGAGGATGGTGACCAGCCAGCAGCACCCAGAGACTTCCTTGTCTTACTGCAAAAGTGGGTTCCCATCGTGCAGTAAGATTCTCATCTGTAGAACATTACCCTACCACATTATCCATGTCAGCCTGATCTTAGAGCATATCTAAGCTCAGTACAGAAGTTTTCTTCTTGTCAACAGTGTGGTGATTTGGATTAAAATCTGTCAGATTAAAAAAATACCTTAGACTGCAGAAAATACAAACTGATTTATTTGTATCTATTTGACTCAGAGCTGTAGCTCTATATTTGCACAGATGCAAGAGGATAACACAAATATTAAATCTACAAAATAATTCCCTGATACTGAAACCAGCTCAATGAAAATACTTAGGACTGGTCAATTCCCTTACAACGAATAACCAAAGACCATTTACTGTTGCAAAAGAGAAATCTGGAGAAAGCAGTTTGTGTTTCTGGTTCAGCCCTGATCACTAATGTAAGTTTAAAAAGTTCTTGGACCCTCTGTGCACATGTCAGCTCTCATTTATCTTATATTGATAAATATTAGAAGTTTTGTGGAGCAGAGAATCTCTTACCATGATCTGTCCAATACCCAGCCCAATAGATATTTCAGATACATAGTTCAAGATACTTACTGTTAATTATTGTCTTCAGTTAAGAGGAAGTACTGCTTGACACAGCTCCCAAGCAGTCATATTTTGTTGGGTCTTAAAAACATATATTCTTCTCAGTTTTACTGAAATACATTCAGAAGAGAAAAGCCTGTGAGAGAAGGTACATAAAACATTGTTCAGTGCAGTAAGGTATACAGAGCAGTTGGTTGCTTTGTTGTTCTTTCATGATACATAGGTCTTTAGAGGTAGATATGTGAAAAGCTGAGTAAGCAGAACAAAAAAAAATTAGTTAGTGAAACATAGAAGGAAATGTGGTCAATAGCTCACTAAAGCAGTATCATTCACCTGTACTTTGACTATTTAGTTCAGTTAAATTCATGATCCATAAAATAGAGAGCAATAAAATCAATTTTTTCGTTGTTGCTGTGTTGAATTAAAGTATTACTAATCATGCTTGAGAAAACATTGCTCTTACTTCGACACTGTTGTGGGGTTTTTTAATCAGGAAGCTGAGCAATTGCAGATATTATTTCCCCTTGACAGGTTTCAACCCAGATCTTTCTTAATGCCCTAGTACCTTAAAGACTCCCATGAACACAAAATGTCAAGTTCTGCATAAAGACACAGGACCCAAAGTGCTACACATTCAAAAACTACGCAACCCTTCAGCCCAAGTCCTTTGGGTTTCAGCACAAAGCAGAGCCACAGCTGATGAAGACAATTCCTTGCAGGGACTCCGCACCATTCCCCTGCCCTCGCAGCTGGGGACAACAGGGACATCATGTCTGGGGAAACCTCCAAGCTGCTTCTCAGACAGTACAAGCATGTGGTGCATAAGCAGAACAAGCAGCAGGGTGGAGATCTGGGTCCAGATTATCTCCTTGTGATCTCCTGTTTTCATGGTTGTTGTTCCTCAACCATATCATTTGAGGGTCTCTCTGTGGTGAAGCTGTGCCTTTTCTTGTTTTCCATGATATTCTGTACTACTGGCATATCTATTACTATTTCTGTTACTCCTTCCCCTTCTCCACAGAAAAGTTAGAACTTTCCAATGGTAAACTTCATCCTTGTCTTTGAGTGTGCTTTTAGAGCAGCCTGGCTAGGGAGATTGGCTGTGGCCAACCTACAAACTAGAGCTGAAAGGATGGAGAGGTAGAACAGCACAAAACTGTGTTGCCTAACAGACACTCATACTTTGGTTACTCTGTAAGTGAGGTTTCTGAGGTGACTGCTCTGTCACAAGTGAAAGAAATTTACTCTTAGTAAGCATTAACAGAAAAAAAACCCCAAAAAAACCTCTATAATCTTCATGGCTTCAATGCTCATTTAGAAAGTGCTGACCACTCTGTAATCTGGATGCTGTACCCTATTCTAAAGCAAGTCTAATAAAGGTGCAGTGCTCCCAAAAAGTATCTTTTATACCTAGAATTTTAGGCTCCTGGCTTTAAATGCGAAAAGCTGGATGTCCTGTTGTTACATTAATATAGTGCCCTCATTTCTGCATTAACTCAAGAGATTCTCTTAGCTGAATTCACCCTTTCGGTGATAACACCCCCGTGGTGTCTAAATGGAAGGTAACTACTTATACATGAGTTAAGGGGGACTGATGAATTGCAAATGAGGATGACTTATGCAGCAACAGCTCAGAGAGCCAGTATGTGTAAGTGGTTTTGAACTACAGGTGTCTGACAAGTATTCTTTTGCATTTCCCCCTAGAGCTTCAAAGTCAAAATTCATCCATTTTGTCCTTTGGTAACATTTAAATGACTGCCACCCATACCTAGTGGTTTGATAAGTGAAACTGTTTGCATTTGCAGGCTAGAAAGGGTTTCCAAAGTAAACATCTCAAAAAAATAAGTGTTAGTCCTCACCCAGCCCTTCAAGCAAAGGAGAACTTCTGTTGAGATTCGCACCAGCCTCATACAAAATACTCCTCGCTCCTAGCACCATCAAGAGTCACATAATCACACTTTTCTCATTAATAGAGTATCAGGCTGGCATTAAGTTTTTTGAAGACTAGAGAAACCTGCTGTGTTAGAGGGAACTTTGTAACCCACCTACGATCCAGTGGCGGCTGCAGCATTGCAGCGTTGAGGACCAAGTAGGTGCAATGCACCAAGGAGGAGCTTTTGTACACGTAGAGACAGCATTATCCTCACCAAAAAAAAAACCCCAACCCTGCATGATATTGGTGATACTGCTGCTTTATCACTTCTTTCTAATAAAACCCTGCAGTTGTTAGAAAATCCATCTTCAGCTGTGTTCCAGGTAGCTGTGTGCAACTCATGCAGCTCTGATACTCCAAGCAATAGATATGGCTGTTAATGGTGACTTTTCATCACAATTTCAGTGTCATTTTTACAGAAGTAGTAAGGTAATCTAAAATTTGAGGACACTTGTTCAAAAAGACAACTGTTTCAGAGTACTACTACTGTCAAAATACATTCATAATATTGTCCCTTAAATTTCACCTGCGTTTAGAAAGTTGAAGGCTCCTATCGATGCAAGAAACTTTGCATACACCAAATTATAAACTTCAGTGGAACAGATGGTTCCATAAATATTATACTAGTCAAATGCTAGAAACAGTCTATTAGTTTTAATACCTACACAGACATTTACAGAAAACTACAGTCGTAGTGTTATAATACAGGCAAAAATATCATTAAAATGAACAGCCTCTGAAAGAGTAAGAAATTACTCAGTCACCTCAGAATCCCAATGAGGACAAATAACCTCTAAGTGTCATCTGCTGACTGATACAAGCAATTCAGTCAACATCAAATGAGCAAAGTGACATATAATTTAGCTCTACCATTTCTAGTATATCATAGCAGTAAGTAAAACACAAACTTAAGGTTATTGTATCTCAAGAGTAAATGAAATTAAGTCAATGAATCCTTAAAAAAAACACACTTGGGACCAGTTTTTTAAAGATTTCTAATCATTAAATCCACTGTGCCTAAATATAAATGAAACAGAATAACCATCAGAATGGATAAACTTCAAACAGTTAATTCACATAAGCATTTCATAACCAGATAAAAATTTCAAAATTAATCTAAAGCTTACCCTAATTTCTTGAACAAGTAAAACAAAAATTCCATTTGGAAATTTTCTGTGAATCAGATTAATTTTGAGATTTCCAAAAATTAGGTTCCTTCTAGTGGAAGGAAAAGCTATTTCATTTCAGCAAAGCTTTCAGTTCTTGCCTGACCAATATGCCAAACTAATCAAATATTTATCATAATTTTAATAATTTACCTCCTATTACCAAAATATTTTAGGGTGTTAATGCAGCTCAACAAGTTCAATATGCAAGCTATCACACTGTGGATACCATTTTAGGATTATATTTTAAATTATAATAAATAATATATATA
>NW_010290810.1:0-1424 GCF_000700745.2 Antrostomus carolinensis | reverse complement strand
GCACCAAGAGCCAACCCAAGCTCGACCGCACCAGCAGCTTCCGGCAGATCCTGCCCCGCTTCCGCAGCGCCGACCACGACAGGTGGGGACACCCCTGGGGACACCCCCGGGGATGGTGTTTGGGTGTGGGGATGGTTGAAGGTTGGAGGTGAGGTGGGGATGGCGCTGCTGAGGTGGCATCACGGTGGGATGGGACATGGGGACAGTTGCGGTCTCTGGATGTCACCAGACTGGGATAGGGACAGTCCTGCCCAGGTGACAGCAGGATGGATGTGGGGATGGTTCTGTTGAGGTGGCATCAAGGTGGGGTTGGGGACAGGAGCGGTTCTCAGGTGGCATCAGGGTGGATGTGGGGACAGATGTGGTCTCTGGATGTCACCAGACTGGGCTAGGGACAGTCATGGTCTCCAGGTGGCACCAGGATGGATGTGGGGACAGTTGTGGTCTCTGAATGTCACCAGGCTGGGGATGGGGACAGTTGTGATCTCCAGGTGGCACCAGGATGGACATGAGGATGGTTGTGGTCTCTGGATGTCACCAGACTGGGCTAGGGACAGTCATGGTCTCCAGGTGGCACCAGGATGGACATGAGGATGGTTGTGGTCTCTGGATGTCACCAGACTGGGGTTGGGGACAGTCCTGCTGCCCAGGTGACACCAGGGTGGACATGGGGACAGTCGTGGTTCTCAGGTGGCACCAGGATGGACTTTGGGACAGTCACCAGGGTGGACATGGGGATGGTTCTGCTGAGGTGGCATCAAAGTGGACATGGGGACAGCCGTGGTCTCCAAATGTCACCAGGCTGGGGATGGGGATGTTCTGCTGCTCAGGTGGCACCAGGGTGAATAGAGGGACAGTCGTGGTCCCCAGGTGACATCAGGATGGACATGGGGACAGTTGTGGTCTCTGGATGTCACCAGACTGGGATAGGGACAGTCCTGCCCAGGTGACAGCAGGATGGACATGGGGATGGTTCTGTTGAGGTGGCATCAAGGTGGGGATGGGGACAGGCGTGGTCCCTAGCTGGCACCAAGGTGGACATGGGGACAGTTGTGGTCTCTGGATGTCACCAGACTGGGATAGGGACAGTCCTGCCCAGGTGACAGCAGGATGGACATGGGGATGGTTCTGTTGAGGTGGCATCAAGGTGGGGATGGGGACAGGCGTGGTCCCTAGCTGGCACCAAGGTGGACATGGGGACAGTCGTGGTTCTCAGGTGGCATCAGGATGGATGTGGGGACAGTCATGGTCTCCGAATGTCACCAAGCTGAGGATGGGGATGTTCTGCTGCCCAGGTGGCACCAGGATGGACTTTGGGACAGTCGTGGCCTCTGGGTGTCACCAGGCTGGGGTTGGGGACAGTCACGGTCCCCAGGTGGCACCAGGGTGGACGTGGGGACAGTTGTGGTCTCTGGATGTCACCA
>NW_010290809.1:37267-39972 GCF_000700745.2 Antrostomus carolinensis | reverse complement strand
AACTTGAAAATATTTTATTTATATATATATATATATATATTCATCAGAGTGGATCTGCTTTTGTTTTAGACAAAACTACAAGAATTACTCCATGGAAACAAGAACACATTTCAGAATTCAAGCTGCCCTGCACCAAGCCAAATCCGCCCCAGAAAATGGAATGCACTCTGGAGCCTCGGCAGTGTCGTAACTTTTTCTTCTTTGATGTCCTGTTTGTTGCAAACTTTGGTGCAGAAAATTACTGACACTTTAGAATTATTTTTCCTTCTCTTTCAAGTCAGTGAGAAACCAAATCATTTAAAATTTTAAAGGTGATGCATAAAACATTAATCTAGTGTAATAACATGGCAAAAAAACATCTCAAACAAACCATAACCCTGAAAAATACTGTTTTTCCAACAGTGGCTTTTGAATACTTACATCTGTGTAATTAATTTTTCAATCATGCGTGCCTTTTTTTCTTGTGTTTGCAACATTTACTAAGCAAGCTACGACATAAAGGGGAACAACTGAAAAAAACAAACAACAAAACTTTAAGGATTCATGGATTTAATCTCAGTTAGCTCTAAATGTTTGTTTGAATTCATACTGCTAGCAGCTGAGAAGGAAACATCACTTTTTCCAAGTACCTACTTAGCTGAAATGGTGTGAGAAAAATCTTGGTGCACAAGAAACACATCTGGGAGGAGCTCGGAATCTTGGGCGCTTCCAGTTGTGCATAGAAAGCTTCTCTACCAGCTTTTTACTAGTTGCCTTTTTGCTTCTATAAGAAACTTGCTGGTGAAAAAAATGGTCTCCCTTATGCAGGTATCTTGACTTTTTCTTTGATTTGGTTTTCATACCAAGTCTGCTGCTCATAGTGGCTGAAAGATTTACCCAGGGATTTGGTGGGGGCAGGGTGATGACAGTATAAAACTGCCTGACTTCTTCAACAAGTTTAAAAATGGGAGGTCCTTAGAAAACAGGGTTTTTTCATCAGAATGAACATGATTTGAAGTTTATATCATATTTAAAGCACACATCCTTGAAGGTCACTTAAGAAACAGCAATATTGCTCTGGCTGCACAGCAATACAGAGTTACTGTGACAGTCAATTCCTTCTTAAAACAAATGTTCTGAGGTTGGCCTAGCTTGAGGTGTCCATGTTTAAAGGGCTCGTATGGCCATGTTCCCTCTGTTAAGAAGCTGGGGTTGGAGCAGGCTCCCTTGGCACAGTGCTCTGCTTTTCACAGCGGAGAGCCCTTTATCTTTTTGTTCTTTGTTGATCTTTTGGGGGAATTTTTGTGTAAGGGGCTTTTGAGAATAGAGCAAAGAGCTCTCCCTGCTTTCCAGTGCTGTCTGCCGTAGAATTGCTGCTTTTCTGCAAAACTGAGGAAGTCAGATGTAACACGTATTTGACTCATATTTATTGTTCCCCAGGCTAGCTCCATGTTTGTATGCCTGTGGTTTTTTGGGGCACACTTCTACCTCCCTTTTGAAAGAGCTTCTTCCCCATGACCCATTCTGATATGTGGAGATGGGAGGTCTTCTGACAGCCCTTTTTCTCCAATGGAGATGTTTGTCGGGAAGATTCCTATCTATGTACCTCACAGTGAATATTCTTTCTAAAGTGATTGTTCCCGGTAGAAGAGAAAATTGACAGTTTATGGCTCTGCTTTTACTTTCTCTAAGGAAATTACATTGTTTTATAATTGCAAATTAATATGCAAGGAGACAGAACCACCTGTTCCTCAGCAGAGAGAACTTGCATTGTCTTAAAAATAGACACCCTTTATAAAAGTTCCCAAGTTAAAATCCTAGATGAAGAATGCATTTTTTAAAAGTTACTTTCTCAGATAGATTCAGTTCAGATAAATTTCTCAGTTCAGATAAAATTCAGTATAAAGTTATGCCATTTACATATTGCACATCAAAACTTAAGTGTAAAAATTCAGTCATTCTTTGTATAGAATAAAAAAGATTCTTGTTCTATTTCATGCTTATAACGCCTCTTCTTCCAGTTGTGTCCTTTTCAAATATTTTGGCAGTCTTAGCCTCTTTTAAGCAAGCAATGCCATGAAAATTAGCATAAGTTGTACTTTGCAGAAAGTGAACAATCCTTCTGACTGTAGATTCATCTCTCAAGGCCTCTGAAACGCTCTTTGAAATTTCACCCACAACGGAGTTTCGCCTGGTCTTAGATACATTGCACAAAGGACGTGCCATGCAATACGCAGTCAACTTCCCGAATTCTTTGCAGTGATGAAGATCCTGATATTTTCATAGTCATATTTGGTCGAGCACAAACACCAGTCATATCATGGACCTGATCTCCAGCTTCAGCTGAGGACTTCGATAGTTCACCACAATCAAGTAGTCTGTGCTCCCAGTCGCCAGGAAACGTTCGCTTTCCTCATGTAACAACAGAGTTATGGACTGTAATATTCTGAACCCACTAAAGGGAGGTGACATCTTGCTTACTAAAGGAGATCTGGTATGTTGTTGCTGTAAACGTTTTTCCATATGTTACATTTTGAATTACCCACTGTTACTCTTTGATCATCAATGTACTTCATTTTGATTCTCTTCTGTGGCTAGAGAACAAAAACTCAGTGGTGTCAGTCTGGGCTGGAAGGTCTATGCTGGGATTGTTTTTCCATTGCTTCTCCTGAAGCTGCTGCATTCTGCCTCAATCAGCTCTCCAGAATGGCAAATTGCTTCATCAG